>NC_080022.1:14857777-15161388 GCF_030020395.1 Manis pentadactyla
CTAATTATCAGGGAAATGCAAATTAAAACCACAATGAGATATCACCTCACACCAGTTAGGATGGCCAACATCGAGAAGACTAAGAACAACAAATGCTGGTGAGGACGTGGAGAAAGGGGAACCCTCCTGCACTGCTGGTGGGAATGTAAACTAGTTCAACCATTGTGGAAAACAGTATGGAGGTTCCTCAAAAAACTAAAAATAGAAATACCATTATACCATTTGACCCAGGAATTATACTCCTAGGAATTTACCCAAAGAAAACAAGATACTGGATTCAAAAAGACATATGCACCCCTATGTTTATTGCAGCACTATTTACAATAGCCAAGATACGGAAGCAACCTAAGTGTCCATTAGTAGATGAATGGATAAAGAAGATGTGGTACATATACACAATGGAATATTATTCAGGCTTAAGAAAAAACAAATCCTACCATTTGCAACAACGTGGATAGAGCTGAAGGGTATTATGCTCAGTGAAATAAGTCAGGCAGAGAAAGACAAATAACAAATGATTTCCCTCATTTGTGGAGTATAACAACGAAGCAAAACTGAAGGAACAAAATAGTAGCAGACTCACAGACTCCAAGAAGGGACTAATGGTTATCAAAGGGGAGGGGTGGGAGAGGGTGGGTGGGGAGGGAGGGAGAAGGGGATTGTGGGGTATCATGATTGATCCACATGGTGTGTGTGGGGTCACAGGGAAGACAGTGTAGCTCAGAGAAGACAAATAGGGACTCTGTGCATTTTACTACATTGATGGACGGTGACTGCAATGGGGTATGGCGGGGGGACTCCATAATAAGGGTGAATGTAATAACCACATTGTTTTTCTTGTGAAACCTTCATAAGAGTGTATATCAATGATACCTTAATAAAAAAAAACTGCACTGAGGTACTACTTATTGATCAGAACGGCACAAACTCAAACTCTTTTCATTATACCTTGTTGGTCAGGCTGTGAGGAAACACCTATGTGCTAGTGGAAATTCAAAAGAATACAGCCCCCATGCAGGGGAAGCTGGCACTATCTAGCGAAATCAGAGCTGCATTTACTCTTTGTCCCAGCAGTCCCAGTTAGAGGAACTGATTCCAAAGAAACTTATTCAAAATTCAAAAGTAGTATGCACAGATTATTCACTATAGCATTCAACGTAGCAAAATATTGGAAACCCAAATGTGCCATCATGAGAGGACTGACTGGATAAACAGTGATACAACCTCACAATGGAGTAAGTACTGTATAACAGTAAAAAGGAATGAAGAATATTCCTAGATACTGACCCTCAAGATTAATTGTTATGTGAAAAAGCTACGTAGAGGAAAGTGTGTTTGTAGCTATTTTATCTGATGAGGGGGAGGATATGTATGCAGAGGGAAGGGGATGCATACACACACACACACATACACACACTTGCCAGCAAGGAAATGGCAACTTTAGTCCTACAACCACATAGGACTAAATGCTCTCAACAACCCGCATGAGCCTGGAAATGGATTCTCCCCCGAAACCTTCAGAAGGAAATGCAGACCTGCCCACACCTTGGCTTTAGCCCTGTGGAATCCTAAGCAGAGGAACCAGCCCCACTGTAGCCATATTTTGACCTACAGAATTGTGAGATAATAAGTTGGTGTTATTTTAGGTAACTACATATGTGGCAGTGTGTTACAGCAACAGGAGATTAATGAAGAGCTCTCTTTAAACTGCACTGCTGAACAGAAGTGTGCTATTACTGAAGACACCTAGGAGTCCGTGCTCAACTGTAAACGAAGGTGCAGAAAAACAAGACACCGTGAAATAAGCAGAAAAGAGCAGATGTATCTAATCAAAGCTTTTGTAAGAAACAAAAGATGGAAATCAAAACACTTAAGCAGAAGAAAACCCTACCTGCCAAAGCACAAGACCGCAGAACCACACGAAAGATGTTACCCAACAGCGTAGGAATAAATTTTCCTTAAACAAGCAGTCCCACGTATGAAATTTCAAATCAGAAATCCGAAACCTTAAGGTGGAAATGGCCCACAATGAAGAATTAAAATGGTACATGAACCAAACTCAGGAAAGAAGTGTTTTTATACGTCGATGGGTTAGACCAAATTACAGCATATCCAAGGAAGCACAGATTCGACTGAAAACATAGCAAGGGATATTAGGGCAAGGCATGAAAATAGCCAGGAAATTAAAAACTAAAAAGATTTAAAGAGGAAAAAAAAGTGTCAGCTTTTGCATTGTGAAGATCCTTTGGCTGCCAGAGGTGGGCGAGGGCGAGCAGCGGGACCCTGCGGGTGAGGAGCAGAGCCCACGGCGCCCGCCTGCCCCGCCCCCCTCACCCCCACCTAGCGGGCACCTGCGCCTCCCTCCCGTCCCTGGAACCACAGGCCTCACCTTGGGCGCCAGCCCCTCTTGGCCTGGCACGCTCTTCCTTCAGGTGAGCGCACGTTCCCCTCTTTATTATCTTTCAGAAAATAGTCGCCGCCTGCATGAGCGCCTCCCTGTCCCCCAACAAATGTGGCCCCAGAAGCTGCTGGGGTTCTGTCGGTGCTCAGTTCCTCGAGGGGGTGCCGGTTGCATGCGTGCGTTCGCTTGGTGGAAATGAACTAAGCTGTGCATCTCTACTTCAGTAAGGATGCAAAAGTAAAAATAAAGCCACCCTGCCCGGGTCTGGTCTCCACGGCGCCATCACTGCCGGGCGCTCTCTTGCTAATTCCTCGGCTGTGCTGTTCCTCACGCACACGCTCCCGCGGGAGCCCAAGCTGGAGGACGGCAGGCACACCTGCCCGCCAGCGCCGCCTGGGCGCGCCCGCGAGGGCCTCACCTTCCTCCGCACCTTCTCCAGCAGCTTGCCCTTGGCCCTCACTTCCTCCTGGATGGAGTCGTAGACGCGCAGCAGCACCCGGTCCCCGCCGTCCTCGTCCGGGCTCCGCAGGGCCGCAGCCACCTGCTTCGTGCGCTCGTCCGCGAACCGCTTCCTCCGCTTGCGCTTCTCCTTCAGGTCCTCGTTCTTGGCCTGCTCCCCGCCGACCACCTGCTGCTCCAAGAGCTGCAGACTGGAGGGGGGAGGAGGCACACATGACACCACCCGCGCGCCCCGGGGCACCTGTTGCCCGGTGGAGCTCGGGGAGGGGTTCCGACCACCCCACTTCCCAGAGGCCTAAACTGAGGCGCAGAGAGGCGACGCCACTGGCTCAGGGTCAGAACCCGGTTTCCTGCCCATCTCCCTAACTCCAAGGCCGGGCTCTCAACCGCCCAGCAGGAAAGGCGAGATTGTATTCCCTGTGGACCCAGAGCCACTCCACCAGCCCCCGGGGCTCCTGGTCGCCCAGGCAACCACATGCTCAGAAGGGCCCTGCCTGGCGCAGTGCTCAGCACCTTTAGGGTGCGGTGTTTAATCTGCGGCATGTACTATAAAAAGTTTTAACTATTTATATCTAAAATGCTCAAAAATGTTTAGGGTTTTGGCCTTTAAAGGCACACATTTTAAATAACTACAAAGAAAGGCTCATGTGGAACTCCTGTCTGATAGAGCATCACGAGGGTGTTTTAGCCTCTGCCTTTTTCAAAGGGATGTAATGTGGTTACAGGGACCTTACAGGGGTTCATACAGCGAACAGGAGATCATGCTCAGGGGAAGGAGGTCAGTGCACACTGAGCGAGCAGCTTTCTCAGGCTCAGCTTGATGGCAGCTGGGGCAGGGGATGCATAGGGAATGGCTTGGGGGTGGGGGGAGCCGGGGAGAGGGGACAGCTCAGGGGGAAAGCTTAGGTAGGGGGCAAGCAGGATAGGAGGGCAGCCAGGGTAGGTGTACAGCTGGTGCAGGGGGGACAGCCAGCGCAGGGGGGCAGCGTGAATGGGGGACAGCAGGGGTGGGGGAGCAGTCGGGGTGGAGGGAGGCCATGTCCAAGCCACTGCTCTGCTTCAAGCCCTTGTAGGGTCCCGTGGGATGGAGCCCACGCCTCCAGGGGCTCGCAGGGCCCCTCCACCTCCTCTCCCTCTGCACCCCACCAGCCCTCACTCACGCCAGCTTCAACCTGTGGCTCATGCTTCTCCAAGCACCCAGGCTGTTCCCCCCTCTGTGCTTCTGTGCCACCTTAGCTGTGCCCTGAATCTCGAATGCCACCCCTGAGGCATCTGTCATGCAGATCTTATGCAGGTGTCCCATCTTCTGGGAAGCCTTCCCTGACCACACTCCAGGCCACATCCTGAAAAATGCCACATGTGCCGAGAGTGTTCCCTGTGCCTGGTGCTGGGCTGCCACTCCCACAGGCACCATCTCATGTGACCCTCACAAGCTTCTCGGGTGCAGCTCTTAGGATCGGCACTGAGCAGCTGAGAAGTAAGGTGCAGGGAGGCCGTCGAGCTGGGTAGTGGTGGAGGCGACAGGAGCACAGGCGGCCACCGCACAGCCCACTCACCACTCGTGGCTCCAGAACCTGGCCTGGCCTTGTGTGTCTACCTCCCCCTGAACCGTGAACTTCTTGGGTCAAGGTGGCATCTCATTCACCCTTATGTCCTTGTGCCGGGCATGCAGCAGCTGCTCAGTTTCTGTCTGACCGGTGGACGGTGGCCCTGACCTTGCCCTTGCCGGGGGGGTGGCTCACCCTGTGGCCTTGGGCCTGACTTCGTCATGGTGGGCCTGACATTATTCTCATTCACAGAAGAGGGAACCAACGCTCAGAAATGTGAAGGGACTTGCTCAAGGCAAGGAGAGCCCAGCTCCCAAGGGGCCCCAGAGGGTGTGTGTAGGGGGGGCTTGTCCCTAGGGAGAGCAAGTCTTACCTCAGCGAGGGCACAGCAGGCTACCCTGGAGCTGAGACAGCCTGTGTCGGCCTCCCTGGGATTCCTGGGGCCTCAAGGCCCGGCCCGTGGAAACCCAGGCATGCAACAGTTGCCGCACCTTCTCCCAGCCCAGCTGCTCGCCGGCAGCGCCTGGTGGACGCTGATGGCATCTGCGCAGCTCCCAGGGCAGAGCCTGCCTGTCCGCCCACCCCAGCACCCACCCGCCCCGCTGCTCCTGGAGGGCCAGGCCCTGCTCAGCAGCATCCCTCAGGAGCCAGGGCTCCGGGAGGGCTCTGTGAGGAATCTACGGGCACCCGCACCCCTCGCCTGGCAGCCCCACGCTCCAGCGCTTACCGCGCAAGCGCCTGCTGCTGGTCCACAGCAGGCAGCAGGTCGTCGGTCAGCGCCGCCGTCTCCGCGCCCACACTGGCCCTTCTCACACTGCTCGTGGCCAGCGGCAGCTGCAGCTGAGCCCCCAAGGCCACCTGGGCATCAACCTTGGCCCCCACTCTAGGTTCTGCAGCCAACTCCACCTCCTTGGCCACTTCTGGGCCCTGGTCAGCCTCCTGAGCACAAAGAGAAACAAAGGTGGAGGCAGGGAGGCCGGCCCCTGGACGTGCGCTCCCAGCGGCTCCAATCCCGGATGGGGCGTCTGGGCCCCTAATAGCCTGGGACAGAGACACCCAGTTATATAAAAATGCACCCAATCAAGTTCTTGCTGCTACTGTTTCCACCAACACCCCCCAGATGGTCTCCCAGTAACTCCTCCTTCATAATCCAGGCTCCATATGCCCAGGGCAATTTTCTTAAAATATAAATTGATCATAGCCCTTTCCTGATTAGAACCCTTCATGAATTCCCATCTCAACTGCAGTAAAATCAGTTTTTTCCATGGCCTGCACACCCTTGCTCCTGCTGCCCCCTCCACCGTCCCATTCCCCTTGCTGCTCCATTTTCTGTTGCTGAGAAAGTCAAGGTCTTCCTAGCCACAGGGCTTTAGCACTTGCTGTCCCCTGCTCAGTGCTCTGCCCTGGCCCTTTCTGCCTACTTGCGCCCCCTCTCAATGTCATCTTACAGCCAGGGCTCTCCTGGACACTCCATCTACCCTCTAGTGAGAACCCGCGGTGTGCCAGCTCCTACCCGGTGATCGAGTCCGGAGGTGAGCAGGTCGTTCTCTCTCTCCATACATTCGCGTAGATTGAAGGCCATCCTCTCATTCCCTGGAGCCTGTTGGGCTTTCTTAAGAAGAAGAGAAAAGGGTGGGGTCTGAGAGCAGCAGTGCTCAGGATGGGCTCCGGCTGGGTTCCCTGCCAGCGCCTCCGAGCCCCCAGCCCCTGCCCCGCAGCCCGCACCCACCGCACACACTGGGCCTCTGTGCTTTACACGAGGGTTCTGAACTGAGGGAAGTTTGGCAACTGCTGCTAAAATAGCTCCTTCCTGCCCCGCCATGCCTCAGGGTCTGCCTATTAACATCAATAGGCCTCCTATTAACATCAATAATAAGAGGTCTGACAGGTCCTCAACTGGCACACTGCCTGACGATGGGCCGTCCCTGAGAGCTGGGGGAGGGCTGGGGTTGTCCCTGTTTCACAGGTGAGGAAACTGAGGCCCAGGCAGCGAGGAGACAAGCCAGAGAGAGTCGCAGGAAGAACCAGGCCCTTGGCGCTCCTCCCAACGCACTGAGGGCCTGGCCCAGGGAGGGACTCTCAGTCCTGGGCAGCAGGTCGCAGGCCGCCTCAGCTCCACCCCCCCAGGTGGGCACTGGGCATAAGTGCGTCCGTCAGGGAGGGGCGCTAGAGGAGGAGAGGTGGGGGTGGAGGCGGTATGGGTGGGTCGGAAGGTCTGCTCCCCCGCCCTACCCTTCAGCTCCCCACCAGCTCACAAACCCCACCCCTCCTCCTGCCCATCTGCCTAGGGCTGCACCCCCTCCAGAGAGGGGGGAGGAGGGAGGGTTGAAGACACAGGAGACAGAACAGGGAAGAGAAGGTGTGGGGGGACAGGGGCACTCTCCAAGCACCTGCTAGTTCGAGGGCCTGCGTTACCTCATGTGAAGTGCACAGCAGCAAACTCATTTTACAGGCCCACAAAGGTGTGACCTGCCCAAGTTCACACGAAGTGGGTGGTAGAGCTGGGATTTGAACCCAGGTCTGTCTGATTCAAAGGTGTGCTCTTTACACACATGCACACAAGGAAAGGAAAAAAAACAAAGGAGAGAATAGAGGAAAAATCTTCTAAAACATAAAAAAAGAGGGTTGCAAAGGGAAAAGACACTGGGCAAAGGGGCAGGATCCCCAGGTGGTCCCTTGAAGGTAGCCGGGTTCCTGCAGACGCCCTGCACAGTTCCGAGCCTGCAAGAGCGTGAGGGCGGACCAAGGCCTCCTCCGGCTCCTTCAGGGCTGGAAGCTCAGGGTGACCACGGCATCTCAGCAAGCTCCCCACACAGGTGTCCCTCTGTCGGCAGAACAGGTGGCACAGCCCACCTGGCAGAGCTCATATGTCAATCCCAACCTGCCTATTGATTTACAGTGTTAGACAGAGCTCCTCCGTCCCAGATCCCCGAACACTAGCGCCCCTGAGCCGGCCACCAAGCCAGAGCCACCGCAGAGATGGTGGGGGCAGAGCCGGAGCAACGGAGGTCAGATGCCTGTGTGAGCTCAGTGACCTCTGCACCCCAGCCAAGCTCTGCCTGCCGAACTCCTCCATGACAGCAGCTACCTGCATGGGGACCTGGGGTATGTCCTCCAGGGGCACGGCTGCCCTGGCCACAGTGCAGGGAGGTCTGGCCAGCCTGGCTTCCACCTCAGGAAACGGGTCGTGCAGGCCTGGTAGCAGCTCCAGGGGCATCAGCTGTGGCTCCCCTTCCTGAAGGAAGGGCTCCCCGTCCAGCAGCAGCTCTGCCCCACCGTGGCTGAGACACTCATCCAGGAAGTGTTTGTTTGTGTCCTCCACGGCGGGCACAGAGAACTCCAGGATGGTGGGCTCCTCGGGCCCAGGGAAGGACTCAGATGTGAAGGCTTCTTTGGGTGCAGAAGATGCGTCAGACCCCACAGAAGCCTCAGACCTGCAGATCTCCACGTTGGGCAGGTCCTCAAACCCAGAGGAAACCTCCGTCCTGGAGACAGCCTCAGCAGGCAGAGTGTTGGGCATGAAGTAGATCTCGGCCTCCACGGCCAAAGTATTTGAGTACTCAGAGCTGTCGGCAGACTCAGCCCTGGCCAGGACTCCGGCCTTGTAGAGAACTTCTGCCTTCAGCACAGCGTCTGCGGATGGAGACCTTTCTTTAGCTTTTTACAGGTGTCAGTACGGGACCCTTCCCTGGAAATGGGCCCCAAGCCCACCATCTCCACAAGACCAGCCTCAGAATCAAAGCCTCCCAGTCCCCAAACAGTGGCTTCCCTTCTCTGCCCCATTGCCCTCTCCCCCATCAGAACTCAAACCCTGTCTCCTTCACCTCTTCCAGGAAGTCTTCCCTGACCAGCACCATGATCTTCCATTCTCTGACCTCCCAAGCCACTACTGATGGGCTCTTACCACCCTGCCAGGGACTGCTCCTAACACATAAGCTGACCGCCCTGTGGGTCTGACCGCCTCTGAGGCCCAGAGCTCCAGATCAGCAGATTTTATACCTGAGACCCTAAGGGACCCCTGCTGGAGTGCCCAGCTCAGGGCTGTTGTTCACAGGATGGGTTAGATCCACGGGAGTTAAGTGAATGCTGTGGATGAGTGTTAGAGAGACCAAATAAAATCACTCAGAGGCCTAATATTCGAATTAGACTGAAGAAACACTCTTAAGGACAGAAAATGCTAGAACCTGCCCTTCCCCTTTTCCTTCAGTCTGTACCAAGAGTGGCACCCTCCTGCCGGCATGGACAGAACTACGATCACATAGACCTCCTTCAGCACTCAGCTCACGGGCATGAAACCACCCTCTTTACATCCCACCCATTTCTTTGTCACGTGTGTCCTGGGCTCCCCAAAAGAGCCCTGATGTTCCCTTTGCTGACAGCGGACATCCCCTGCCTGGGGTGGTGGCCTGAAACTCTCCAAGACCCAGTTTGCACACTTGCAGTGTGAGGGTTCAGTGAGTACTAACTCACGGAGGGAGTTTGGGTGAAGCACCTCCCCAGTGCCTGGCACAGCAATGCCCAATAAATGGTACCGATGATGAGACTGATATGGTTGTCATTACAAGATGGACTTTACAATATTTGGGTGAGTACTAGGAAGTGTGAGCTGCCTGGCAGCATGGGTGTTTGAATGCTAGTGGTGGAACGGAACATTCTAGGATGTCCAAAAGAAAACAAAAATTTTCAGAAAGGTAAAAGTTCTTGCTAATGATTGAATGCTTATTTGGGGATAAAATTGTTTTCAATTCATCCTCCAGTCCACAGAAAACAGATGTACTAAAAAATGAGAGGAGACTGTAGAAAATGCAGAAACTCAGGGAAGGGACTAACCCAGAAAACAAGGGCGATGTGTTATAATGCTAAGTCAGTCGGGGCTGGTGCCCTGCCTGTGGCTGTGACATTGCAATGCAGTGCTGTGGGTGAGAACGCTGGCTCTGGGATCAGACCCTGGGTTCAAATCCAGCCTCCACTTAACCAGCTGTGTGACTGCAGGCAAGTTACTGGCTCTGTGCCTCAGCTTCCTCATCTAAAAAATTAGTGTCATTGTGGTTCCTACTTTGCTGGGCTTCAGTAACAGGTAAATAAAACTGAGCCCAGTGCGTAGAAAGTGCTTTCTAAATGTCAATTTGTCAAATGAAGGGACAGCAGGCTGGCCTCCCTCCTGACAGCCCAGGGTGGGCGCTCGCCTGACTCCTTGCGCAGGTTTGCCTCCAGCGTGGACAGCTTCACGTCATACGAGTTGCGCATGGCAGCGACGTCCTCCTCCAGCCGGGCCCTGGACTCCTGCTCTGCCTCGTAGTCGGCCCTCAGCCGCGCCAGGCGCTCTTCGTACTCCTGGGAGAGGTGGCGGGGAGTGCGGGGGACAGAGGGGCAGTGTTTTATCTCCACTGCCAAACACAGCGTCCCGTATTACAGAAAAGAAAATAAGCCAGAAAAGAATAAAACTAACTGGGATACTGGCTGGTGAAGACCCTTCTGAACTCTCCTCTGTGTTTTAATGGGCTAATAATAAGTGTATTTGTTTGCAGTCTATATTTTACCCAAAGCAATATATCATGAACACCTTTGCACATCAACAAATCGTTCTAACTACACGGTCCTCAACTTATCAACAACAAAATACATTTTCATTCATCTGTGCCCTCTCCACCTTCGCCACCTCCGCCAGCTCTTGGCAGGAGAGTGGCCACCTGGCCTCGCACCTCCACTCCCGCTCCCACTCCAAGCCCTTCTCCACACGGCAGCTGTGCAGCCATTAGATTATGTTGCAACAGCTTCCTGTGTGCAAGGGTAAAATCTAAGCTCCCCGACATGCCTCAAGGGCCCAGTGGTCTGGACTGCCCACCCCTTGGCCACACATTTGGGCACATGGGCCACTTCCCACTACCAGACCCTCCTATTCCACCCTGCCGTGGGGCCTTGGCCCTGCTCCCTGGCAAGCTCTTCCCCTCAGGCCTCAGCTTAGTGACACGCGCTGCATCACTAAAAGGCCTCCCGGACCACCCTCTTGGAAGGTCCCTGCCACCATTCTGTCCCTTTGCCCAGTTCTCTTCAGCATGGATTATAAGCCCCAATCATTTACCTGACTGTGGGCTTATCCTCTGGCTCTCTGGCCGGGGAGCAAGCCCGCCTAGCTCGCAGCCTCAGGCCTAGCACGTAGGAGGGGCTGGGTGAACAGCCCCTGAACCAGCAAGTGGGTGAGGCGGAACAGCCAGGCTGCGGGGTCCCACAGCCTCCCCCGGCTCCTGTGGTGCCTCCCCCGTTTATGAGCTGATAGTCTGTGACCTTCCGCCTTTTGAAGTGGCTCCTGCCATAGGGGCCTGCAGCTGTGGTAGGCCAGCGGGTGGGCCAGGGTACGGGTGGTGGGAGGGCCTGCTGTGCCCCCCTCACCGGGTCCCTTCAGGGAGTCCAGAGCTGGCACAGACAACAAGCCCTGGACTCTTGGGGAGGGAGAGAAGGGGACAGAGGTCCTTCAACATAACTGTGCATTTTGCAGCACATTTGAGATGCATTTAAGTCTCAGGGCAACACTTGCATGGGGTTCCAAGACTTACCCAGAACCCTAGGAATCTTCTAGTCCAAATCCCTTCAGTACAGCTAAGAGACAGAAGCCCAAAGGGTCACACCTCCACGTCAGGGCCGTTCTGATTCCCAGCCTGGTGCCCTCGCCACGCCACACAGGGGCGACCCCCCTTAGCATCCTGACTGGTTCTGGGGTGGAAAGGGCAGCACATCTACATACTAAGTGCTCAATAAACAGGTCATAAATTAAAGAGGTGGGGGGAGGGAATAAAAGAAGGCAGGGCAGAGACACCCTCTACTCTTCCTCCACATGTGGCTCATAGAAGAAACTCCAGGGCCAGAAAACACACTTGGTGGCAGCCTCAGGTGGCAGTGCTCTGATGTAGTGTCACTAGGCTGCCCCAGGAGGAGGAGGTGGCTGACCCCCAACCCAGCAGAAGGATCCTCTATCCCCACCTACAAGGAGCAGCCAGCCCAAAACGGGCTCTTCTCTCTAGTGACCACTAGGGGGCGGCAGCACCCTGCTTATCTGACAGCCAGGCACCCGCCCACCCAACTGGGCCCCCCAGGGAGAAAGCTCCCATCCCAGCCAGCCCCTGGCCAACTCTCCCCACCCACTGTTTTGTGACAAACATCCACCTGTCACTACGTGATTCCAAAACCCACTCTGAGCCGCCAAAGCGTGACTTCTCTCATTCTGTGAGCTCATGCTCAGCCATCCCAAAGGCTGCTCCTCCTAATACCTCCCCAGGAGCCAGACCCGGGGCTCCAGAGATGAACCCGATGCCCAGTCCTGGCCCAGGAGCTCCCAGACCAGCAGGGGAAAAGGCGAAGTGAGCAGCCGAGCTCCCAGAACCTTCCTGGGGCCAGGAGGGGTCCATCTGGGGCCCCAGCTGAGCCTCTTCCCAGGCAATAAAAGCTATCGCCTGTCACAGGAGGCCCTTGGAGACTGGTTGGTTGACCTCCCCCAGCCCACCAGTCCACAGGACTGAGACCCGGGCCTTTCCTGGTTTGCCCCCAAGAGGCTGGGCTACAGGCCCTCCCAGCCTGATGCACTAGGAGACGGGGGTGCCCTGCTTATAACCCCCAGGGCTGGTCCCACCTGAGTGATAGTTGAGTGGTCGAGGCCCAGCTGCAGAAAAGTCCAGGCCTCAGTCCCTGCAGAGCAGTACTTCTCCACTGGGAAAGAGCCCATGAGCTAAAGGGACTGAACGGCAACCACACACACACCTGTGCATGCTCAGGTCTCAGAATGTGGCCTTCAAATGTCGGGAAGCTCCAGAAACAAACAGAGCCCGGAGTCGGGGACAGAGCCTAAGCCAGGAATTAGGAGGCCCTGCTGTGTCTGACTGTGCAAGCCCCACTCTGGGGATCAGCTCAGCATCAGTAAGTGTCCTGCTTGTTCCCAGAGATGCTGGGAGGCATGTATGTGGGAGGAGGACCTGGGCATCCCCCGGTGACATCTTTTTTCTTTCCAATACCCCACTGGTCCACTGGCCAAAAGACTGCCTAGAGACTCCCACTGCACCCCAGGCTGCTCTGCTTTCAGCCCCTGGCTTGGTGGCACCTTGAGGGGACTCCTTCCACTCAGACCTCCTCGCCCGGGCACCAGCCATGCCCACTGCCAAGAATGCCATCTCTACTTCCACCAACCCTCAGCCTCCCCTCCTGCAGTCCTGAGATGGCGCCCCTGCAGATGCCCCCACAGCCCCCTCAGATCTCCCCATGCAGGCACTGATGTGGGACGGACTGCTCTCTGGACTCAGGAATCCGAGTGCAAATCCCAGCTCAGACTCTTCTTAGCTGTGTGGCCTCAGGCAAGTCATGGTGCCTCTCTGAGCTTTGGCTTTCTGAGGTCCTCAGGAAAGCTGTACCAGGACCAGCCCCAAAGTGATGGGGGGAGAAATGATGCCTCTGCTGGGGCCTCCCTCCCACCTGCTCGGGGCCTCACCTCCCGGATCAGCTGCTTCTCAGCCTCTGTGTCACACTGGATCACAGGTGGGGGCAACAGCTTCTCCTCAACCTGGGCAGGGCTAGCGGGCTCCCGACTGGATAGCAGGGCTGGGAGAAAGACCAAAAGGAGAGGCTGTGACCAAGGCGCACACGGTTTGCAGGAGCTAAACAGAAATCCACAAAAAAAACAAATATGTACTCATTCAAAAACTGACTTTGAAGTATTAAACTTATTTCAAACGTCACTATGCAAAGCGCTTATTTACTCAGCCATTCAACAAGTATTCCTTGAACACCCACATGCTCTAGGCACTGGAGATGCTGCATGGAACCAAACAGACAAAACTCCCCACCCAGATTGTTTTCAATTGGGGAGAAAGGCAAACAAAACAAATAAGCAAAATGCGTAGCATGTTCTAAGGTGATACATTCTAAGAAGAGAAAGAAAGCAGGGGGATGCTCAGAAGCAAGAACAGGAGAAGGGTTGCAATTTAAGTGTGCTCAGGAAACACCTCCCCACAAGGTAACATGAAAGCAGTGATTGGATGGAAGTGAGGGGGAGAGGCGGGTGGAGACCCTGGGGAAGAGCTCTCCAGACAGAAGGGAGCAGTGGGTACAAAGGTCCTGTGGCTGGCACGGGCCTGGACTGTTCCCAGAACAGTAAGGAGGCCAATGTGGCTGCAGCAGAATGAGTAAGGGAGAGTAAGAGCAAAGAGGAGTTCAGAGAGGCAACAGACAGATTGCAGGGACCCTGGAGGCTGAGCTGAAGGCTTCAGCTTTGACTCGGGTAAACTGGGCAGTGGAGAGTTCTGGCAGGGCCAGGGAAGGACCCAGAACACACGGCCAGGCTGGAGGTCCACATGGGAGTCATGAACACAGAGATGGTGCTCAAACCAGATGGAGCTACCTCTGCAGAGAGAGTAGGGAGAAGATAGGGGACCCAGCCGGGGTAGCCCATCACAGGGATGGTAAGGGGGGCAGAGAGGCCTCTTGCAAGGGGACTGAGAAGAGCAGCCAGCGAGGCAGGGGGAGAACGAGGACAGAGGGTGTCCGGGAAGTGAGGTTCCAGGAGAAGGGGGAGGCCAGCTGAGTCACCCGGTGCCGAGAGGACAGGTGGGGCCTGCTGGGGAACAGTCGCTGGGTGAACGATAGGGGGACATCCCTGACCGGGGGCAGCCTCAGTGGGATGGGGCACAGGGCCCGCCTGGACGAGGGGCAAGACAGAGCCAAGGGAGAGAGACTGGGGCCAGTGCCAATAGAGAAGTGTTTCAAGTTTTGCTAAAAGCAGGAGAGAGAAATGTGCCCACTAGCAACCAGTGGCAGACCCTGGGCTGAGCGGGCAATGCTGACAGGAAGCGTGGGGTCGGGGGGTGTGTGGAGCTTGGAGTCAGATACACCTGGTCCCAAGGCCCAACTGTAAGGTCAGGCATCCCGTACTGCCTATTGAGCATTACGTGCCAGGCCCTGGGCGAAGCCCACATGTGAATGGCCCCATGCAGTCCTCCCAGTTGCCTCAGGACAGGGCAGGTGTGGCCATTACCTTCATTTACAGATGAGGAAACAGGCTCAGAGGGGCTGTCACTTGCCCAAGGAGCCAGGATGTGAACTGGCCATTCCTGCTCAGCTCTCTGCCCTGCCCTGGCCATTTCATTTTGCTGAGCCACGGGCTTCAAATCCAGGAGGCGAGGACATTCACAGCCCCTACCCTGCAGGGCTGCCGCGGTTACCACTGGGCGGCGGCCCCAGTGTTGGCTGCAGGGTCCAGGAAGCCCAGGGCAGTCTCCCCAGCTCCTTCCTGGTAGCTCTTACCATTCCTCCGTCTAGCTGCCCCTCGCCGATCCTGGGGGTGAGCGGGGTCAGGGGTGGGGAAGCAAGGAAAGAGGGGGAGGGCAGATGGGCTAAGTGGAACCCCTTGTTGTTGTGCTGGTCAAGGCCTCTCCACCCCAGCTCCTGGCCCCCTGCCCCGGCTGCCTCTCTCCAGGCAGCCCCAGGACTACCCATGCTTCCCCAAATGCACTGCATCACTAGTACATCTTTGCATACACTGGTCACTCTCATCCTAACTGGGGGACTTACCCCCTAAGACTCTGCTCAATCACGTCTCCTCCGTGAAGCCTTCCCTGACTGACTTCACCTACCGTCAGACAGACCCAACCATGCACTCCCTTCTGTCCACGGTGCCCGTACAGCTTGCTGCCCTGGATGCACACGATGGTCTGCTCAAGTGCCTTCTCCCCCAGGAGACGGCGTACCCATGAGGCAGAGCCTGGATCTGGTCCATCTCTGTGTCCCCGTGCCCAGCACAGGTCCACATACAGAGTTCAGTGAACTCTGGGTGGATGGGTGGGTGGGTGGGTGAGTGGATGGATCAGTGGGTGAGTTGATGGGTGGATGAGTTAGATGAATGGGTGCAGAAAATGGATGGATAGAGAGGAATGAACAGGTGGACTCAGCCTCTCTTGTGTTCCCTTCCCCAAGGGCTTCTCAGGTAAAGAACACCTTGGAGTCCCTCAGTCGCAAGGCCCCTGCAGGCCTCTGCTTCAGGTAAGGGTGTCTGCTTGCCCGATGACAGCCGAACGCCTGGGTGTGAGAACTGCCATCACAAGGTGCCTAATTGCGAGTGGGGGTGGGACATGGGGGAGTGAGTCACCCAGCTGCTAAGCAGCAGAGGATCACGATGCTGCCACAGAGAAGGCAGGCAGACAGGCGGGATGACGACGCGCAGCCTGGAGGCGGGGAGCGGGCAGCGGAGCCTGCAGCAGCTGGGACAGACCAGACAGACCCGCCGCGGCTGGGGCCATCAGCGAGCACGCAGCACCCGGCCAGCCCCGACCCAGGCTCTCCCTGACTGTCCAAAAGCTCCTGTGACATTGGGAGAGGTGGGGCATTGCTTCCACGTCTCTCAGATGCGAAGCCAGAGGCAGCAAGGCAAAGGGAGAGAGCCTTTCTCCTGGGCCCCTGGACCCCCGCCATCCCTCCCCCAGCAGCCCCACCTGACAGCTTGCTGGGGCCCATCTGCTGGGCCAGAATCGCCTTGAGCTTCTTGATCTCCTCCTGGTACTCGCGCAGGAGGGCGTCTTTGGGGTCCTCGTTAATGCGTGGCTTGTTCTTGATGTTCGTGGCTCGGTTGGCATAGCGCAGCGTGCTGAGCGTCTCATCATAGTTGTTGTCAGCCGGCGACAGACAGGCCACCATCAGCGTCTTGGTGTTGCCGCCCAGTGAGTCTTGCAGTAGCCGCGTCAGCTTTGAGTCCCGGTAGGGGATGTGTTTGCAGCGCCCGTCCACCAGGGCCGAGATGACATTGCTCAGTGCCGACAGCGACAGGTTGATCTTGGTGGCCTCCTTGAGCCGTTCCCCCGTGGCACCTGTCTTGGACTGCCGCTCACTGCCTGCTAGGTCCACCAGGTTCAGCTTCCCTGCCCGGAGGCGGTCCTTGCCCCGCTCACCTACAGAGCGAGCAGGCAGAGGGGTGAGGCCTTAGGTGAGCCCCCCATAAGGAAGGCAGTCAGCCGCCAGGCATTGAGTGCTCACCACTCACCAAAGGTCTCATTCCAGCCACACAGGGCTCCACAAAGGAGGTACTATCATTGTGCCCATCTTACAGATGATGAAACTGAGCTCAGACAGGGCTCTTAACTTGCCCAGGATCACACAGCCGCTAAGTAGTGGATCCAAGATCAGAACCCAGGGCTGTCTGACTCTGGGGAAGAGTGGCTGGGAGGTACAGACTACTCTCTGAGAGCAGCAGGATTTCTGACAGCTATCAGCAGCTCCTACAGATTTCCTGTGAGGCCAAAGCAGGGGGGAGGGGTTAAGACTGGGCTAACTAGGGAAATGTATCTTTTAATACCAAAACACTGGCTCTGGGGACTCTTGGACCTGCTTCCCACTCCTGCCTCCTACTTGCTGAGTGACCTTGGCAGAGCCACGTACCTCTCTGTTCTTCAATTCTCACATCAACAAACTAAGACTAACAATGGCTTCCCACTCAGGTTGGTTATTGCCAGGAGTAAACTGACAGTGCATTTGGGCATAGTCTGCACAGGGCCCAGCATGCAGCCGGTGCTCACGGCCCCTGACAACAGCCCAGTTCTGCAGTGACAGGCTGTGCTGGCCCCACAGACCCAGGTGCTGAGGGTAACAGGAACCGGACTCAGAAGCATAGGTTCTGAAGGCACAGCCCTGGGGGAGCCAATCTCCATTCTATCTCTTAATAGCTGTGAAACTCAGGGAAATAACTTCATTTGACTCTGAGCCCCAGGCTCTCTCGCAGTAAAATAGGTATCTAAGGCCCACGCCAAGGGTTGTTGTAGAATTAGGCTGATAGCACACATGCAAAGAGCTCAGGATTGTGCTTGGCACATAGCGAGTGCTCATTAAATGATAGCTTGCTGCTCTGAGCACTATTAATAATTCTTATTGTCACCAGATGACATGATAAACGGTTCCGAATGAGCTGGGGGAGGGGGCGAGGCAGGGGGAGGAGCAGGGGCTTTCTCCTCAGCTTTGCTGGTGGAAACCAGAATTGGCCTAGTTTTGCTCAACAATACGGCAGCCTGAAGTAAAGAAATAAAAAGCTTGGCTGGTACCCAGCAGAGGCTTGAACATGTAAGGGTCCTGAGGTTTTTGGGTTATTAAAAAAAAAAAAAAAGAAAAGAAACAGCAGGAAGGAGGGACTTGGAACTGCCCTTTAGGAAAGCTCTGCGGAATATACCAGGAGCTTTAAACAAATGTGTACCCTTTGCTCCAGGAGGTATACTCCAGGGAGTCTAATCTGAGGAAATGACTCTGAAAGCAGAAAAGGTTTGCGCACAAAGATGTTCCTCACGGCATTATTTATAACACTGGAAAACTGGAAACACCTTCCACGCCTTGTAGAGAACTGGTTAGAAAAGGGCCCTTAATGCCCTGTCCTCAGCCACCACCCACAGTCAGGAAGGCATGGCAGTAACGAGGCAGGAGAACGGTTAGTGATGCCATGGGAAATGAAATGTGGGGGCAAAGCTACAGAGCGTCAGATTTCACTTGTGTTTATTAGAATTTTCATAGGAAAAAAAGGACCAAAAGAAAATACGCTTAAAGGCTATGGAACAGTTGTATTTATGAGTAATTTTCCATATGGTTCCCTAATTCCTAAATATGTTTACTGAACTTATTTTATAGTGAAAATAACAAACATTAAAAAAAAATGTAAAGGCTATTCTAGGCAGCCTGCCCCATCCTTCAACCCCCTCGGCAAACAACAAGGGGCACCCGCAAGGCCACTCCTTCCTTCTTCCTGTCCACCTGCCCTCGCCTGCCCTAGTCCCGGCCCCGACCCACAGCCTCACCACAGGAGGATGTGACCACACTGAGCTCACCCTCTCCGTTTCAGCACCCCTGGGGGAGACGCAGACCCGGCAGGCAGCAGGTGGCCAGTCTAGGGCCAGGTCAGCACACATGCTGGGCCGTGGGGCAGGGGTTCCATCAACGCAGGCCTGGACCTCGGGTCAAGGATCTCTCCAGAATTAGGTTCCTAGTTGGGCCGAGGCTGCTTCCTGCGCCACTGCTCTCGGGTGTCTATTTGTGACAGACCACAAGCTGGAGGCAGTTACTGTGTCAGTGGGAGAAACTCAGATGTCAGAGATACCAGGGTTCTAATCCCAGCTCACCACTTACTGGTTGTGGGACCTTGAACAAAAAGTCACTTCACCCCTCAGAGCCTCAGTTTCCTCATCTCATAAAATGAGAATCACAATGTTTGCTCTAGGCTGTGGTGGGGTTTAAATGGAACCAAGCGTGTAAGGTGCTTAGCACGGCATCTATAGGCAGCTAGAAAAAAATGTGTTTTCCTTCCTCCTCCGTCTCTCAGGAACTCTTTCAGAAAGAAGGAAAAGTGACATGATGGAAGAGTGGAGACCACTGCAGAGGAAGGGGAGAATCCCAAAGGCCCAGGTGGTACACACCCTGGGGACAGACCCCTGGGATAGAAGACCCACTCTGACACGTGCGACCACAATCTCCTCATCTGTAAAATGGGGATGCTATTGGTATCCACCTCATGGGGCCTTCATAAGGTGTAAAGGAGCTAATGCAGACAAATCGCACAGCCCATAAATTAAGTGCTCACAGTTAGCTGCCAGTATTGTTAGTGTTGCTGGTGGTGCTCGTTATCCCGGGAGCATGGGCCCTAGCGTGGGAAAGGTCCTACTGTGCTTCCTCTAGGCAGCTCCTGCATCCCCTCCTAGTTTCAGATGGGGCCTCTGGGCCCCTAGAGATGAAGTGCCTTGGCTGCTAGGAGTGGGAACCAGCTCGACCAGACCAGCCCCCCACCCCCCGCCTGGCCCCACCTACCCACAGCACAGATCTCGATGCTGATGGTGAAGATGGAGTGGGAACGCGAGGAGTCCTTGTTCATCAGGGTGTAGCCGACCGAGCGGTTCCTCCAGCCCGTGTCCATGATGTGCTCACACTGGGCCACACTGTACACCGTGCACACGGACAGCCCCTTCACGTACACCCCCTTCTCCGGGTGCTCCTTCAGCTGCGGCAGGAGGCAAGGGAAAGAGTGGGCTGGGAAGGGTCCAGTTCAGGCCACCTTTGCCCTCCTGCACTGCAGGCTGTCTCCTCAAACTCCCTGTAACAGGCAGGGGGTTTGCTTCAGCGGAACCAGCCTCAAACCTACTCCTGCCTCTTACTTGTTGTGGGAACTTGGGCCAGTGACTTCCCCTCTCTGAGCCTCAGTTTCCACATCTGTAAAATGGGCACAACACACCTATCTCCTAGGGATGTGGTGAGTACTCAGTTAAGTAAGGCCCATACACTACTTGGCACGGGGCCTGGCAAGTGCTCCACAAACACCAGCCACTGTCCTCACTGTTGCTGTCGGTGCAATTATAGTAAAGGTGGTTTCCAGTCGGGAACTTCAGCTCCTGGGAGCTGAGCCTGTAGTCACCCAAGGGCTCTGACTGCTTCACCCCTGCCCTCTAAACACGGCTCCAGTTCTCTTCTCTGCCATGGGTCCAGGGCAACAAGGATGTCCCCAGACGCTGGGATCATGATGCATGAAGGGCCATTTGCTGCCCAGAACTCCTGCTGGCCCACAGCTCAAATTGGCCCACAGCATGATGGCAGTGAGTAAATTAATTTATCTGATGGCTCCCTGCTTGCTCTCCAGGCAGCCAAGTTGTTTTGTTGCTGACACAGAGCTGTGAAATGCAATATTTTTCAAGTGTAAGAGGAAATAAAACCACTCTGGCAAGAGCAGAATAAATTAGGATAAAAGTCATCCGTCTGCCGCTCTGAGCCACGGAAGCCTCAAAGGCTGGTCTCCAGGCAGCCTGGGTCCCCGGTGGGACTGGGCCCACGCTGCACAGCTGGGAGCCCGGGGGAGCAAAGCCTTGCCCCATCAGCCGAAGTTTGGAGACACAGCCAGGCCCAGCCTGAAGGACTGTGCTTCATGGAACACATAAGAAACTGAGGCACAGAAAGTTTAAGTGACTTTCTGAAGGTCACACAGATATTAGTAGCAGGGCAGCCCTGGGGTCATAGGCTGTGGAAGACTCTAAGGCAGAGGATGGAGAGGGGCTGGCGCAGCCTGTAGTGACTGGAGCTTGGGATGACAGCGGGCTGACCTTGCCCTGGGAAGTGGCTGCGCAGATGGAGCAGAGGACGGAAGCAGGAGCCCCTGCAGACAGTGTGGCCTGAAGCCAGCCCCGGGCGCTGTGGCACCTAAGGTTCCATTCACGCCCAAGGCTGTGCCTGCGCCGCTGTCTGCTCTGCCCACTGCCGCTCCCAGAACCCAGAGGCCGGCCTGGCGCACAGCAGCCCCAGCTAAGTGAGGCTGCTCACCGCCTCGGGAAGAATGGAGCTTCCTATTGTTCAGACAGTCCTGGTTAGAAACCTCGCTCTGTCGCTTGCTAGTTAGAGAAGTCAGTTTGCCTCTCCTGGGCCTCGGTTTTCTCATTTGTAAAGTAAAGATACTAAAGCCCATTTTTGCAAGACGATTATGAAGACTGAGAAGAGAATGAGGCTCTAAAAAGTGCTCCGCGTTCTCGGAGGGGCTCCGTGCACACGGGGCAGAGGAGGGCGGGGACGTTCTGTCTCCCACAAGCAGGAGAAGGGACAAGGAGGCAAACCCTCACGTAAGGGTGCCACCCGCCTATTTGGGGGCCCAGGAAGGCTTGCCCCCACCTGGGGATGCCCGCTCCCCTCACTCCCCCACCCCCCACCGCGCGCCGCTTCCTTGGCAACTGCGCCTGCGCGGCGAGCCCGGTCGCCATGGCAACCACAGGGGAACACGCTGCGCTGCGGTGGCGCAGGTGAGCCCGCAGGATGCGTCCACAGCCGGCCCCAGCCAGGAAGCGCCCCCAAGGAGGAGGGGGTCACAACACTGTCCATAGGGGTGCTGGAACCTACTGGAGGGGCCCTGAGGGCCTCCACCGCCTAGCCCTGGGGTGGGTTCCATGAGCCAGGTCCGCAGTGGTCCGGAAGGACGGGAGGATGGTTAACAGGCTCCCCCAAATCTCTAGCAGGCCCTAGCCAATCAAATAACCTCTCATTACCAAAATGCAGGCCCTGCGTTAAGCACAGGTGAAGAGCTTGTGCTGTGGGGCCTAGGTTCAAATCCCATCTCCATCCTTTCCCGGCCCGAGAAGGTGGGCTGGTCTCACCCAGGCACACGGAGCCTCAGTGGCCTCCTCTCTGATGAGGGCTAAGAACAGCCCCCAGCCCCTCGTCCTGAGACTGTTGTGATGTCGCGTGCACCTGTCACCGGCAGTCCTCCCACCTGCCAGGCAGCCTGACTCTCAAAACCTGCGGCCTGGACCCCAGCTGGGGCAAGTGCACGCCGCTGCCACACCTTCGTCCCTCGGGCCCTGGGTAACCGAGGCCGTGCCAGGGGCCAGCACACTGAGCATGAGGAGGAGGGCCCCTCTGCTCTGTGCCGCCCGCACGAGGCCCTGAATCCGCAGGCTGACCTTTTGGGGCTGACATGTGGGAGCAAGTCCCTGCGCCTGCCTCCTCTCCCCGTTTTCCTGTCTGGGGGCTGAGCTATGACTCAGCTACCCCAGCTCCAGGAAAGAAAAGACAGAGGAAGGACTGCAGTGGGCGGCTGGAGGTTCCTGCACAGAAAGGGCAAAGCACTGCGGTGCTGGGGAGGAGCGGAGGAGGAGGGGTCCAGGCAGGCCCTGGTCGGAATGGGGACCTGGAGGGAGGGAATTCACACCTGTGCGGACCTGTTGCAGCATGTGGCCTGGCGCTGCTACACTCGAGGTCTTCCCAGTAAGTCTTTGTTGAATGAATGTCTCAACTTTGGCCGAACTTATCTTTGAATGGAAACCCATTGCTGGCTTCTCATTGCCCAAGGGTTTCCTGTATTGCTGACCCCAAAAATACAGGGAAGAAAGCACCCAGCTACTCAGATCCCACAAGTTCTGTAGAAATGCAGTTACTAGTAATTTGCTGTGTGACTTTAGCCAATTCTCTTCCCCTCCCTGGTACTCAGCTTTCTCATCTGTGGCAGGGAAGAGTTGGACTAAAAGCTCTTTAAGGGTCTTCCCAGCTCAAAAAATTTTAATGATTTTTTTCCATGATATGACTGGTAAAAAAGTTTTCAAGACAGCTGCTCCCTGAGGTCTGATTTGTTCAGCTGGACCAAGGAATGGTTGCAGATCAGAGAGGAACTCACAGTCCCCAAAATGGACACATGGCAAGTGGGGGCAAGCAGGCTGCTCCAGCTGAGCAGGCCGCTCTGCCCCCACGTGGGTGGAGGTGGGGTGAAAACCAGGTGGTTCCGACACCCTGTCCAAGCAGTCAGTGAGGTTTGGGAGCACTGGGAGGTGTCCCAAGCAGCCCCCTACCTGGCTCTGTGTCTCCCCTGTGGCTGTCAAGGCATGTGCCTGGGGGAGATCTAAGTAGTTTGGGCCAGGGAAATGTCCAGCCCTGACTCTGTGGCTTCCTAGCTGAGTGGCCTTAAGTCATCACCTCATTCTCAGACTGGTCTCCTCACCTGTAAAATGGGAATCTCTGTAGCAACCTCACGGAGTTGATGCTCATTACTGTTTGAAACCCCCAACGCAAGCACTCTGCATCTGAAGGAGGTGGGCCTCTTGGGAGCCCACTGGTTGCTTGGTCAGATAAGCAGCACCAGAGTTGAAGGGTAGCCACTAGCATTCTGGCTGCAGATCTATGTCAGCCTGCCCTGACTGGCCTCTCCTCCTCAGACCTGACCAGATCCCCAAGCATTTAAAAAGTCCCAGATAGGGCACATAACCAAGGCCTCACACTCAAGTGAAGGCTCAGCACCCAGACTTGGCTCCAGCCTTGCCACCAACTGGCTGTTCAGTTCTAGCAGGTCACTTGACCTTCCTGGGTCAAGTTCTGTCCATCTCAAAAGAATCCTCAGAGCATCTAATCCTACTTCACCCTGCTAGGAAATTATGTTCTTTCTAGCCTTTTAGGAGACTGAGGACAATTTATGAAATGTATGCAATACTCAGTGACCAAGTGAGCCAGCCCTGCCTTTTTCTATCATGAACAACCAGTCCTTGACCCCTCCCTCCAAGAGTTCCACTTGGTAACCAACCCCTGGTCATATTCACTGTCTTTCTCAGAATCCCGATGCCCCGCAAGAGCTCACACATCAAACACCTACTACACACTAGTGCTTTGCTAAGTAGCTCATCCTCACGACCTTCTTCAATCCTCACAACCCCTCTGTAAGGTCGTATCATCGGTCCTTGGGCACCCCCAAGCCAGATCCCTTTCAAAGGGCAACAAGGTCCCAGAATCTGAGGCCACCAGCAGCAGTGGAATGGGATGTTTGAGATTCAGCACTTGAAGTCAGACAGACCTGGGTTCAAACCCAGCTTCAGCCACTGAACTGCTGTGTAACACTTCGGCAAGTCAATCAACCTCCCTAAACTAGCCTTTCTATTTTGTTAGGCCGGGGATGATGATATCTACCTAACAAGGTTACTGTGAGTATTAAATAGGAAATGTGCCTAAAGCAGTCAGGAAATAGTAAGTGCTCAATAAATGATAATCATTATTACCTCTGTCTATTTTGAAGGGCCCCTAGAGATTTTCAAAACAATTTTTTAGAAGTGGAACTTATTTTTCAAATGAAATCTATCATAAAATTTCATCTATTTCAATAAAGGGAGCATTACCTTGTAGGGGCCAGCCCCACCGTGTGGCCCCCTCCCCCCCTCCCCTGCAACTTGGACTCCGCAAACACTCCAAACTTTGATTCAAAAGTTCCCACTCTAGTCAGAACCAGCGCCTGTGCCTTCAGGATGCCTTCCCTGTATTTCCGAGGGGGCACCACCTGATGCCAGCATCCTCCCCCAGCCCCCACCTGCCTGTGCCAGGTTTGCACCCACCTCCAGCTTCTGCTTGGTGTCAGCCCCCAGCAAGTCACGCACATCTTCATTGTAGATCTCCAGGTAGGAGGCCCGGACCAGGAACTTGGTGTTCTCTGCACACTACAGAGAGTAGACAGGGAGAGCAAAGCCCCCTGAGCACCTGCTGCCAGGCCTGACCCTGGGACCCGAGCCCTTTGCAGCCAGGACATCACAGCAGGAGGGGAGAGGCGTCCCCAGCCTCACCTGGCCCTGCCTGCCCGCCTGGCAAGCTCTCTCCTCCTCTCCAGCTGTGTGGCCCTCAGGCTCCTCAGAGTTGCATAATTTTCACATTGCATTGTCTAACCTCTCTCTACAGGCCTCATGGGAAAGGAAACGGGAGAGGCCACCCATTATTTGGGCAGAGAAACTGAGTCTCCAGGTGAGGCTGGGACCAAGCAACTGGCCCTAGGCTGATCCCTGACAGTTCTCTGTTGCTAGATGTTGCCTGGGCGGGGAGGGGTAGGGCAGCCCCAACATGAGTCCCGGGAGCAGGGGAAGTGGGCTCTGCATCTGCCCAGGTGGCAGTCCCCGCTCGGCCATCTCCCAGTTGGAGGAACCTCTGCGCATTGCCATGAACGGTCGCCAGGGCAGTCTCACCTGCAGCTGGACACTGGGATAACGAGCCTTGGCCTGGCCCACAAGGGCTCCAAGTCTCGGCTTCCTTATCTTGAAAATGGGAATAATGTTACCTCCTGGGCCAGGGTGGAGATTCAATGAGATTACTACGCAAAGGGCTTTGCACAAGGCTTAGCTCAATGAAAAGGGAAACTATGACTGTCACAAGCACTGCTCGGGCCAGTGCTCCGGGTCATTACGTCCCCCTAGAGTGTCAAATGAAATGTTAAAACCCCCAAATGGCAGGAGGTATACAGGGAACTGGTAGGTAGAAGCTTCTCAGTTTTAAGTTCTTTTCCCTTCACCCTTTCAGAAGTCAGAGCCTGCCTCTGCTCACCTGTGCCTAGTCAACGCAGGCCGATCAGGCAGCGTGCCGCAGGTCAGAGTGCCCCAGGACCAATCGCGGCAGCGCCTGGGGAGCCCACAGGCCCCCTGGACCAGCCCTGCCCTTTCCCTCCACCAGGCCCATACCTGGATGCTCTCAAAAATGTGCTCAAAGGCCCTGGGGATGATGCCTCTCTGGGAGGGTGGGTCCGGCAGGCCCTGCATGGTGAAGGACTTCCCGCTGCCAGTCTGGCCGTAGGCAAAGATGGTGCCATTGTAGCCCTCAGTGACGCCCTGCATAGGGGGACCAAAAGCCCGGTGCTCAGCTGGCTGAGCCCAGCCGGGTTGGGGCCAGCCCAGGTCTGCAGGGCTGCCTCCTCACTCACTGTGAGGGGCTGGAGGCCCCTCCCTGGTGTCCACCACAGTGGCACTGGGGTGCAGGTGGGCAGTGTAGAGATGAATGCAGCGCAGCTCTGTCCTCAAGGACTTCACTGTCTGGTGGGGCTGGAGACTGTCCCTATGAGTGGTTAAGAGCTTGTGCTGCAGGGCCTAGCCACCTGGGTTCAGATCTAGTGCCCACCCTCTCCTGACCCTGCACCCTCGGGCAGGTCTTAACAAGGCGCGTGGAGCCTCAGGGGCCTCCTCTGTGAGAAGGGGTGAGAGCAGCATGTCCTTCTGGGGCTGTCGTGAGGCTTGCCTGAGTGCTTTCATGCGTTGGCATGTGGAGCGCTGGCACGCAGAGGTGCTTGCTAATGTCTGCCTGGAGTGTGGGGGAGACCAGGATACAAGCGATTCTCACACAAGTGAGTGGAGGTGGATGTAATGACAATGCTCCTGCACCCGGCAAGGAGAGGGCATGCCGAGAGGGGGAACGACGTGCAGGGAGAACCAGGCCAAGCTTCCTGGGAAGGTCGGAGGAGAACCAGGGTAGTGACAGTGGGCTTGATTTTGACAGGTGACAGGAAGAGGAAGGCACTCCTAGCTAAGGGGCTCAGAGGGGTGAGAGGCTGAGAGCAGGTGGAGGTGGGCGAGGGGGATGGAAGACCAGGCTGGGAAGGAAGGTAGCCACCAGCTGGGCAGCAGGCCTCAAGTCCTTCATTCCCTAAGGGACAGTCATTCCATAGGGACTGATTCCCAGTCTGTGCCGGTGCCGTGCTCTGGCTGGGGATGAGCGACGGGCACAGAGGACAGCCTAGTCCCTGCCCTCGCAGAGCTCACCGGGTCACAAACTCTAGAACTCCGCACAGGGGAGGGGGAGTCCTGCTCCCAGGCCCCGAGGACCCACAGGGCATTTATGCCTGGTTTCCACTGCATAGTCCCATCCTGTACACCATATGGGGCTCAGGGGCCTCAGGACTGCTGATGGAGGAAGACCACAGAAGTCATGATTCATAGCTTCTCAGAGGGACAGGCCTCATTTTTACAGGCAGAACTAGACAAGCACCTGTCTCCTATCCAAGGAACCCTGAAAACGGAGTGGGTTCCTGCAGCTCATCAGAAGGTGGCAGGCCCAGCACACATAGGGATGGGTCCCCTGCAGTGGGGGAGGCAGTGGCAGACCGGTCACCCAACCAGGAGCCCCGCTGGCTGGGCTCCTCATAGCTGGGGACACATAAAGTCCCAGGAAGAACACAGTGCAGAGGCCAGAGTATCAGTGTCACCCACTGATATCAGTGTCATCCAGAGAAGGGATTCTATACAGAAATACATAGTGCTGCACTGGCCAGTGGGGCAGCCACTAAGCTGCACTAGAAATGTGCCCAGTGTGATTGCGGAACTGATTTTAATTAATTTCTCTTAATTGAAACAGGCTAAAACATTTTTCCATTTTTTGTGATCCATTTCAACAGCTGACACTTAAGCATCTGAATTGAGTCATGCTATAAGTATAAAACACATACCTGATTTCAAAGATGTAGTATGGAAAAAATGCAAAATATATCACTGTTATTCTATAATAGTAATATCTGTTACAATGTTTTATTGAAATAATATCTTGGATATCTTGGGTTGAGTAAAATATATTAATTGCACTGTTTCCTTTCACTTTTTTAACATGTGGCTACTAGAAACGTTTAAAATATGCATGTAGCTCACATGATGTTTGTTTTGGAAAGCACTGCTCCAGAGCTCTGCCATCCAATATGGGAGCCATGAGCCACATGTGGTCATTTCGCTTAATTAAAATTCAGTTCCTCGGCAGCATTAGCTCCATTTCAAAGGCTCGCTTGCCACAAATAGCTAGTGGGACCTAACTGGACGGCCCGACACAGCACGTTCCCACCATCACAGGCAGTGCTCCGGAACAGCGCTGCTCTGGAGCGGAGCAGAAAACAGGTTTACATGCACTTTTAAGATAAAACATAAGATTTCAAAAAAATATCACCCATCAATTGACCTGAAGACCTGCCAGGGACAGGCTCACATGTGGAGCAGGTCCTAAATGTCAGCCGCTCTGTTCTTCCACCCCAGGTTCCGTCACGTTCCCCTGTGCTATTATCACTGAATGATTTTCATGAAATCAACTGTTAATCAACTTGCTTTTTAACTTGTCATCCTCAGCAATAATTCCCATTAAATAGCATTACAGCTTTTGTCTGTTGAATCACTCTGTCCCATCCAGGGACCAAATTCTATGGCTCCCATTGCATCAGTATCTCCAGAAACGTGGCCCAGCATCCTCAGTCTGGACATGGTAGAAGCCAAGATACCTGGGCCCTGGGTCGTCCGGGTGGGGGGCTGTTCAGAGGTGACTTCAAGGTGTGAAGGGGGAGATGGCAAAGCCACTGGTTGGGAGACAGCCCACAGACAGGGCAGCAGGCCAGGCACGGAGGTGAGGAACCTCGGGTTAGGACATGCTGGGCTGGCTGAATGGTGGGTCTGGGGTGGGCAGCATCCAGGAGAGTCAGAGAGGTCACCCAGTGACAGAGAACATCAGGAGTGAAGCCCGGATTTGAGGGCTGGAGAAGAAAAAGGGAAGGAAAGGGCAGAATAGGGCAGTCAGAAGGGCTGGCAGCTTCCTACAGTAGGACCAAAGGGAAGGGCCTGGGCAGGAGCCCACCTGGAGGTGGTCAGAGCCCTGGGAGCGCCCTGGGAGCGGAGCAGAGTCCAGCAGGATGGACACACAGCCACGGGGCCCTAATGGTGCAGCTGCTCCTGGCTCAGAGCCACCTGAGCTATGCTTTCATGCTGCTCATTGAATGGCAGGTGGCAGGATGGAGCAGGAGGACGGGGCACTGCAGTGGGCATCAGAATCTCTGCTAACTCACTCTGTGATACTCCAGGCCTCGGTTTTCCCATCAGGAATGAGGAGTCCAGCTCCACACATGTCTGCAGAGTCTTGTGAGAACCAAATGCTGGTCTCCACCTGGAAGGCCCTTTCCTCTACCTTCTTGTCTGGCCTATAACTCTCATCCTTCAGGGCTCATCACTTAGATCCTATCACTTCCAGGAAGCCCTCCTTGACTCCCCTCCAAGTCTGGGTTTGCTACTCTTCACTAAGCTGCCAGATGCTTCTCCTCCCACCCATCACCCTGGATCTAGCTGTTAGCTTAGCTGCTCCTCCACCTGACCATGAGCTAGAGAACAGTGCTCCCAATGACTAGATGGGGCCTAGTATGGAGATGCTATTTGTTAGCTGAATAAATGAACGAATGAATTAATTAAATGAACACGTATGTGTTGAGTTTGAGGTTCTGTGGATTCCAGAGGCAGGTGTCTGGCAGAAAATCCCCAAGTAGTATCAGAAGTGGGGACAGTAGGGAGAGCTGGAGGAGAGATCTCATACAGCCAGTGGGTCCTTAGCGTCATCCCTCTGGCCTGGGGCTTCCCGGGGACCCTGAAAAGGGAGGCTTGCTCAGAGGAGTACTTCCAGGATGAGGAAGGGACCCATGAGCAAGGCTGAGGCCCCGGAGGAGACAAAGCCAGGGAGGACTCAGTCCTGGAATCTTCAAATCTCCAAGGGGCCAGCCCTGGACAAGGGAGCAGAGGTGTTCGGGGTGCCCATGGGTCAGAGTGGGTTCAGGGAGGCTGACTCTGACTCACTGTGCAGGATGGTCTTCCAGGAGCTAAGAGCAGAGGTGGAATGGGCTGCTTTGGGAAGAAGGGGCTCCTGCCACTGGGTGGACCTTCAAGGACCCAGTGGGGTAGGGGGACAGGACCAGAAAACCCCTCAGGTCCCATCCAGGATGGCAGAAGGGCAGCCTGGCCATCTGCAGAGCCTGGCACCTGTAGGGAGAGCTGCCCTCACCCCTGGGCAAAGTCCTGACCTCTGAGGAGCTGTGGGCTTCAGATACTTCAGCCCTCTCAAGGGCTTTGACTGCATCTTCAAAGAAGGGATAGGGCAGCCAGAAGAGGTGTTACAGGCTTCTTAGTTGTTGAATGGCCTGCCAGCCAAAATAAAAAAGGCTCTGTGGTAAAACACATTTTGGAAACACCGGGTTAACCAAGCCAAATGAGCTTGTTGGCTGCAGGACTCCCCAAGGTGCCAAGTATCCCACTGTGTGCGTGGAAACTTCAAGTGAGACAAGCTGTATTCAGCATTTCCCTAACTTTCCTTTTTTCTGGGACAACCTGTGACGTCTCACTTAGCTAATGATTCGCTGCAGCTGGGAAGATGCTGGTAGAAAGGAAAGAGCCCTTGGCCACGAGACACAAGGTGTGGCTCCAGCCCATGGAGCCTAGGCAAGTCTCCTCCCTCTGGGCCTCAGTCTCCCTGTCTGTGAAATGGGGGTGCCTTCCTTGTTTCGAAGCCCAAGCGAGCTACCTAGTGTGAGAGTGCTCTGGAGAAAGGCCCACAAAGGCTGAGAAATTCGTTGCCCCTGTTCCTCAACCCCTGAGGAAGTAAGTTAGACCAAAGGTAAAGGGTTTCCATTCCTCTAAGACAAAGGCCAGGCCAACGGCCTTCTCTCTGCAGACGTGGGGGAATCCCAGCACACGCACAGACATGTGCCTAGGGAGGGTAGAGAGGCGACTGGGCCGGGAGGAGGAGGCCAACACCGATTGGGGGAGGTGGCTGGAGCTTTTACAGAAGTCCTGAGGTTCTCTGATGAGAAGGGAGGGCGAGTGGTCTTGGGGACCAGAAGGGAGCGGGGTGAGCACCAGCTCTGGCACTGGGGGCAGTGGAGACACGGACATTATAGGAGGTTCCTTCTGTCTCCTGCCTGGACGAAAGTCTCCAGCCCAACCTGTCACTGTCCACCTGACCCCTTCCAGGACAGCCTTCCTGCCCAACTTGTGGGCCTCGCCGTCCTTTCAGGACCTCCCCAGGGGGCCCCAAGCCCTGCCCAGCGGTCCTTGGAGGCGGCCTCCCGGGCGCCCTCACCTCCACCAGCGGGTAGGCGATCTCGTTGTAGATCTGCTCGGTGAAGTGCTCCATGTAGTAGGCGCCGTCGAAGGTAAACTGCTTGGGAGGCTCGCGGGCGGCGCCCGGGTTCTGGATGAAGCACTGGCCGCGCGCGGAGTCCACCGTCACCACGCACTGGCAGTTCAGCTCCCGCTCCCGCCGGTTCATGGGGCGGCAGCGCACCACCACCTTCACCGACTCGGAGGCCATGGCGCCGCGGCGGGGACGCACGGTCGTGGGGCGGGAGACCCCGGGCAGCAGGGGGCGGGGAGCCTCAGGACCGGGCCGGGGCAGCCGCCACCTCCCGCGCCCGGGATCGCCCGTCCCCGAGGCCCGGCCGGGGCGGGAGACGTGGGGGATCCGCGCTGCAGGCGCCGCCGCAGGACCAGAGCCTCGTAGCCTCCTGCGGCCCCGCTCGCCGCTGCGGCGTTCACCGTTGCTGGGCAACGCCCGCGGCGTCACAGCCGGCGGCTCCCGGGGACGTCGGCGCGTTCTGGGGGCGCCGAGCCGCAGGGCGTCGCGCGGGACCGTCCCTTGGCCGGAGGCGGCCCGCGCCAGGCGGTCCACGCGCGTTCTGCTGTCTAATCCTCACGGCTCGGGGTCGGAGAGGGCACGCGACTTGCCCTGCTGTGGGCGGGCCAGACTCCACCTGGGAGAGACACCGACGAGGGGCCGCCCGCGGGGCTCCAGACCTCCTGAGAAGGCAACAAGGACCTTCTCCGAACTGACTCAGGGGAAGGCTGCCCGGAGCTTGTCGTAGTCCCTGGGACAGGGCAGAGGGTCCTTCCAACGCCGCTGCTCGTTTTCTCTAAAACTCTAAATTAAACAACCAAACTAAACGAAAAGCTTTTGAGAGCCAACCTCTTGGCTGGAGAGGCTGCCCTGTCCACCTCCTGGCTCAGCACAAGTGCCTCCAGCCAGAACAGCGGCTGTCACCCCTCCTCTAGGCACAGAAACTGTCGTCTAAGTGCCAGGCACGGTGATGGGCCCTGGGAGACAGACTAGTCCCTGTCCTCCTGGTGCCCACAGGAAGGGAGACTGACACTGGAAACAAATATCCCACAAGCAAACTACTGTTAATAAAGTGTAATTACAAAGGAAAAAACCAGTGCTATGGAGTAAAACTAGGAAACCCTGGGGGCTGGGGGCCTGAGGGCAGGCTTCCTGAGAGTGACAGGAGCTGAGATGGTAAGGCTCAGGAGCTCACCAGCAAAGGGAGAGAAAGAGGACAAGGACATCTGTTCAGGCTGTGTGAAGGTCCTGTGGCACACTGCGGGAGCAGAAGGAAAGCCCAAGTCACCAGAGAGTAAGGACTTGAGACTTTTTCCTACAGGAAATACCCACTGAATGTTTGAAGCAGAAGAGACATGATTTGAATAAATCTACCCACCAGATTCTTTCAGGACAGGCAGAGCCCCCGAGGACAAGATCTCTGTCTGGCTCACCAGGCAGCACAGCTGAAGATGTGACTGACAAAAACAGAACAGGCAAACTGGGCAAAGGCCTCCTCGCCTTTGTAAGAAACAGTCAGTACTGGATGATCTGAAGAAATGCATTTTATTCGTTTCAAATCCACACAGTAAGAAGAGCTGGGCTACCCAGGTGGTGCTAGTTGGAACAAAGAGAAAACTGTCGTCTATAATTAAGACACCGAGGCATCTGCACACGTAGGTCAAAAACCTTGCCCTATTTGTGGCACATGATGAACGCTGTGTGGAGGAATGTTAAAGTGTTTTGGGAACATTCCCGATACCTTGTCCACATGGATAATTTGCCCCACAAAACCCTTCCCTCATAGAGGTAAGCTTTGGTCTAAGTCTGGACCAGTCACCAGGTCTTCTTCAATATGCATCTCCAGTGCTGTAATCCTGGACAGCTTATCACCACCAAACGCCTCTTCTTGCCAGGAAAATGTGAGGCTGTGGCCTCCTACTAGAGACCAGGGCTTTGCCCAGGACCCAGCTTTGCTCAGTGCAGAAATGGCCATAAGATGAGTCCTGGGTTTCCACTCACATTCAGTATAAAAACCGTTGCTGCAGTTCTAGTGGAAAGAGCCCCCAAAGGAAGCCTCCTCCTATCCCTTGTGATAAAACTGACAAGTTCCCCAGCCAAGACCCTTTCCTGGGCTGGGGGTTGTAAGCTGGAAACACCAGGCCTGGCCTGCCTAGGGTCCCCCGTCTCCCTCACCTATTAGGGTGTCTCCCTTCTAACCTATTTCCAGGGGTTAGAAATCTCACTTTCAAGGCACTGAACGGTCACACCCCATTCTCAGATGGACAGGGCAGCCCCCCGACTCACAACTAGGCCTCCACCTCAGGAATACAGGTTCATCCCAAGTGGACTTGCTCCCTAACTTAATTCGGTAGATTCATGTCCGTCTACCAAGTTTACTTATAAAGGAGTCTGTCAGTCACAGCAGGGCCACGGCCTTAGACCTGAATCATTTCCCTGGACCCCACTCCCCGCTAAGGCCAAGGCCCCTCACTTCACTGACTGAAGCAGGCTCAGTGAGGTGGCCCCTTATAGGTATGGTCGGTGCCACACTAAGCGAAATGCCGGAATCATACAGCGTCTTCTCCCAAATGGACAAGGGAAATGAGCATGTGTGTGTGTGTCTTGGTGGCTGTCAGGGGTGTGGGAGTGGGGATGGGACAGGGGCATCCCTTCCAGGAAAGCAGGCATCACAACCCTGTGGTTCTGAGTGGAGATGAACCAGCCTTCTCAGCCCTGTCTGCTGGTGCTCTCTGTACACACGTTGTGTACACCTGCCATGGGCTTTGGGTGTCCCGGCTTCATCCGTTCTACCCCTTCTGCACCCTCCTAACCGCCCCCTCCTCAGAACTCAACTCCTTTCACCTCAGATGACGTGAGAAACAGTCTGTGTTCTGTCCGCTTGGAGGTGGCTCGACCCGTCGCCATGCCCACAAATTCCACTGTGTCCTCACTTTCCCTCATGGAGAAGGTGTCTCAGCCCCAGTCTTCGCCTCCCTCACATGCTTGGCGGCCTCAGTCAGGCACTCTGCAGACTCCCTAGGAGAGGGCTACACTTCCAGCACGAACAAACCTTCCTGGCCACCTCAGGAAGCTCCTCTCCTAAGTAAAGTGAGGCCCAGAGACGATAAGCATCCAGTCGCCCAGCAAGTGAATGGAAGCCTGGAGCTCCACCTGCCCCTCCTGCGATGTGGGCCACATGCCCCGTGAGAAGCCACTGGCCACCCCCAATCTCAGAGCTCCCCCCGCCCCCCCGGCAGTGAAGTGATGGAAGACTGGTCCAAGGGGCAGTGGATGGAACTGGTGACCAGAGGGGTGGAAGAAGGGCAGAGAGGCCTGCAGAGGCCCCCGAGCCAGGGTGCGGAGGGGCCGTGGGCATGGGACCCAGCCTGCTAGCCCAGGCCCTGAGGCTCAGCTTCGGACTCGGCATGGCCAAGGGGCCGGAGTGTCCGGGGGGGCCTGCCCTCCGGCCCGCTGTCCTGCTCCTCATAGCCGGGGTTCCGGCGGCCCATGTCGAGGGAGCAGAATAGGCTGCGCTCCGTCCCAGCGTGGTGCTCCACCAGGGCCTCCAGGCTGGGGAACTCAGCCGGCAGGTGCTGGGGAGGGAGGGGCTTCAGCTCCAGCTTCCCTTGCCCCGTGGCACCCACCACCCCTCACAAGGCATCCCGCCCCACTTTGGAAAGGAGGAAATTCAAGCTCAGAGAGGTCACTGTCCTGCTCACCACAGAACCAGACCCCGTTTCCTCTCCTCTGGCTGGACGGGACTGAGGCTTTCAGCTTGTTTGTAAGGGCACACACCCTGTCCCTGGTCAGGCCAAGACTCCACACCAGGAGACTCAAGAGGCTGTGTGAGCTTAGGCCAGACCCTACCCTCTCTGAGTCAGTTTCTTCCTCTGCTAAAAGATGCGTTAGGGTGTGGGAACGCAGGACTTTTAAAAGCCGGGATTCCTATGGAAATGTTAAGGCACGACCCTAGCCCAGGACCCCATTGGAGGAACCCTCTGAAAGCCCCAGCTGGAGAGGGCACTGCGGGGCCAATGACAAAGGAGCCTGACGTGAGTTGGGTAAGGGGGCAGGAGGAGGAGGAGGCCAAGAGGCTCAGGACCTCAGGTCTTGGAAGGGGGCGTGGCTTGAGGGCCAGAGGCGGGGTGGGCCGGTGGGACACTCACCTCCACGCAGTAGCGGCCCAGGTGGTTGCGGAAGACGTGGTGGGGGACCACGCCGCACTGCGTCCGCACAGACAGGCACCACTGGCCAGGGGCGCCCGGCTCAGGCCACAGCAGGAAGGCCCCAAGCACGTCTGTCCGCAGCAGAGTGAGGGCACTGGGTCTGGGAGGGCAGGGGGCGCTGAGGGCAGGCCCCCTATTCTGGACCCAGCCTCAGGCTGCCCCCCTGGCATTACGGAGACGCAGAGCCTGACCCAGGGTACGCCCCTGAGGAAAGCACACTTTTAGACTTCCTTTCCAAAGGTTTCTAAGGGGTCCCTAATTGCTGACAACTTTAAGACCCAGTCAGGAGAGTATTTTAAGGAGCTGCTGCCTGTGACAGGCCAGGTGCTGAGGGCTTCACTGGGATGACCTCACTTGATCCTCTCCACACACCTGCGGTGAAGGTCCTTTCATTATCCCCACTTTACAGTTGAGAACACCGAGGCCCAGGATGGTGAAGTCCCCGGCCTGGGATCACCGAAGTCAGGGGTGCTCTGCCCTTGCACAGCAACGTGCACCTGTCAGGGCCCTGGAGACCCCACTGCCTAGTTCTCCACCCACCTGGCCAGGCCAAGCCCCTCCTACCTGGAGATGCCAGCAAAGGCCCAGATGTTCTCTGTCAGGCTGCCCTCGCTCTCCACCAGGCACCAGGGGCCACCAGTACCCTGGGGCCATGCCTCCCACTCTGCGGGAACTAAGGACAACCCAGGGGTCAGAAGGAGAGAGCCATGCCCTCCCTGCCCACTCCCACACTGTCTCCTCGCCAAGCCTCCCAGCAGGCTCCCATCCACATCCCCCAAAAGATACACCACACACAGGCATACACCCACTCAGCCCCCGCCAGGTAAAGCACAGCCTCAGCTATGCCATCTGCCCTGTGCGGTCCCGGGCATGCAGGCCCAGGGCTCACCCAGGTGAACTCCCTGGCACAGCCTTGGAGGAACGGGCCTCAGGCCCACCCTCTCACACCCACATGGGCGCCCACAGGCCCACCCCAGCTGCAACTCACAGGCCTCCCGAGCAGACAGCTGCAGCTGGGCCTCGTAGGTGCAGCCGCGGTAAGCCCCAGAGCGGATCACCTTGCTGCGAATGGCCTTCTTGCGCACCAGCGTGGGCGAGCAGTAGGGATTCCCCAGGCGGGCATGGCGGGCGCCCCCACGGCCTGCCAACTCTGGCAGCTCCTTTTAGGGCACCAAAAAGGGTCCATAGGCAGCCTCAGACCCAGCTGTGTCAGGTCAGATGAAGCCCCCTCCCACTGGAGTCTGGCATCCCCATGTGACCTGCACACCCTCACCCAGCTCCCTTGTCCGCTGCCCACTCCCAGGCCAGGGTGCTGCATACCCCACTGCCCAGAGGCCCCTCCGCCGGCAGTCGCCGGAAGGAGACCAGTGCGTGAACGTTCTGTGAGAGCTGATCACGGCTGAAGGGCTCCCGTACTAGGCCAGGGGGGCCCCCTGGGCTGGACAGTGGCTTCAGGGGCACATCCCCTGTAGGACCGAGGCACGACTCAGGTTGTGCCCGCTCATCAGGGTGCTGTAAGAGGTAAGCAAGCTGGAAGGAGCGGCAGAGTAGCAGGTGCAGGATCTGGACCTGGGCGGGGAGGAGAGTGGGCTCAGTTTCCTGGGGAAATCTTTAGGCATCAACCCACTCACCATTTGGTGTATGCAGCCCCTTGACTTGGGCTGTTCTTCCCCATTCCTCCTTGGAAAACTCCTACTTATCCCTCAAAACCTCACCACCATGCAGCCTCCCCTACCAGCTTCCTTTACTCATTAATAATGACTGAGCATCTGCTTTATTCCAGGCACTGAGCTTGGAGCTGGGAATACACAGGCTGAATGCAATCCTACCCCACCCCCTACCCTGTACACTGTCTCCATCCTCTTAGAGGAGGACCTAAGAGCCCAGGTCCTGAGTCACAGAAGCTGGGATCCAATCCTGTTACCTAGGAGCTGTTGGGTGACTCTGGGGAGAATATGGCCCTCTGTGCTTTGGTTTCCTCATCCCCACCTCCCTGTGTTCCTTTAATGAAATGGAGCACAGAAAGGCCCCAGGGTAGGCCCAGCTCTCTGGGGCCAGCACATGCTACCTGACACACACACACATCCAGCCCAACACAGAACCGTGAGCTCCGGAAGATCAAGGGCCGTGTCTCAGCCACCTGCTACTCCAGTAGCCAGCACAGAACTTGACGTACAGGGGTGACAGCAAATGCTTGCTGGACAGAACCAAACCCAGACTCAGCTTGCCAAGTGGTTGGCTGCCAAGGCTGTGGTTCATGGCCGTCATACTGGCTTTGACTTGGGGTATCTTCCTGCCCACCCACTACTCCACGGGGCCAAGCACCACCACAGTTCAAGACCTGGACCCAGCCTCTGTTCTTAAAGAATTCCAGTGTCTGTCATTAGGGACAGACCAAGATAGAGTGCATGTGACAGGACTCCAAAAAAAGAAGCAGAGGCCTAGAGGACTCAAGATGGGCTTCTAAGACACTTGAGCTAAGCTTCGAAGGGCAAGCTGGAGGTGTACCAGGATGAGAAGGGAAACAATTCCAGGCAGAGGGCAGCAGGAGCAGTGTGGAGACCACTGACTCGCTTTTGAGGAGTCCTCAGTGGGCAGAGCCACAGGAGCGGGTGTGGCCAAGGGTGCATGGCTGGAGGGGCCCAGATGCCTTTAGCTAAGGCCCACAAGGCCTTGGTCCCTGGAACACCTGCTGATGCACAGCGCACCCCTACCCCAGCCTCAGCGGAGGTCCCCGTGCCCTGGGCTCCAGATACCTCTCCAGGTTGGCTGCCCACGAAGAGGTGGCAGAAGAGCTTGCTGGCTGGGCTCCGGGGGTTCCGGGCCATGAAGGCAAACTGGCAGTCAGCTGGGCACCAGGTGGAGTAGAGTATGCGCCTCAGGGCGTGAGCCATCAGGAGCACCTGGGGAGGCAGCAGGCCTGAGGGCTTCCAGCAGACCCTCCAGCTGGCCTGCAGCTGCCAGCCCTCCCAGGCCCACCCGGCTCCTGAGGGGAAGAACTCTTCCCTCCTTCCGGACCTGTCCAAACCCCACTTCAAAGCACAACCCTCATCCTTCCTATGGCCCCTGGGCTTGGACCACTGGCTCCCCCCTCCCGGCAGACGTTCACCAGCTGGGACTGACACATCCTCGTTAGGGAACTGGGGGCCACTCACACTCCTGTGACCTGGGCGGGTGAGTACACCCTCTAAGCTCTCTTGTAGCAAGTGTTAAGTGGGCGTAGACCCCTCTGATGGGGCTTGTTGGTGGGGGTCAATGAGACTTCATGCCCGTGGCCCAGAACCTGACCCCAGGGCCTCTGATGCACAGCTCTGGGACAGCGTTTGCACCACAGTGTTAGGTGAGTGGCGCCCGGAGTTGTGGGGCACACTGCCCAGCGTGAGGTTCGTGTTGTGCAGACGCTGGCTTCCCCAGGAGGAGGACAGGTGGCGGAGCAGCGGCTCCCAGTGGCCTCCAGCCTGAGTCCAGCTGCTGCTCCACAGGCATGGGAGGCTGGCCGCAGCCCAGGCACCGGCGAAAATGTCACGGGGCTGGATGGTCCTGATGCTCAGGCCAGGATGGGGCCCCTAGAGACCTTAGAGGGCCGGCGGCGGGGTGTGCGGAGGAGAAACTGTTGCCTGAATGTGCCTTGGGGGCCCTTGGAGAGAGGCTGTCCCCAGCCCCAGAGCAGGCCAGGGAAGCTCCAGGGGCTGTTCAGGGCCTGGTGGGAGGCAAGTGCGTCCTGAGGGAGTCGGACACCTGTCCAGTCCAGGCCTCCCCTTCCCCCCCACGGGCTCCTACCTCACCCTCCCCGCTGTAGATCTTGAGGCCCTGAAGGCTGAATTTCAGGATGACGGCCCGGCGTCGGGGACAGTCCTGGGTGGGAAAGAGTTGGTGGGGGCAGGATTACCCCCCAGGTCCACCCTCACCCAGCCTCAGCACCAGTCACCACAGGCCGGTCAGCCAGCTCCACACACCTGCCAGGGGGCTGAGCCCTAGACTGTGGACCCCTGCCCCGGAGGCGTGGAGGCGTGGCTGGCTCCTGCAGACTGCCCCACATCCGGGGTCATAGCTGGCTGCGTTGTGACCACGCCCGACATCTCCCACCCATGGTTTCCACCCAGAAGCACAGGCCACGACTGCCCAGGGGAAGGGGCTCCCTGGGCATAGAGGGGCGTGGCTCCAGGAGCCTGGATGTGGGCCTCGTTGTGCCCCCTTCTCAGAAGGGCTTGGGTCCTGCCCCTCCCTGGGGCTCATGCGCTCTGTCTCAGTGACTGCGGGGTGAGGAGGATCAGATGGTCGCAGGGGCCATTCTCAGCCTAACCTTCCAAGGCTGCGGACTCCACCAGAGCTGTGCCCTCCCCAGCTCCCGGCCCTACCTTCAGTGCCCACAGCTGCTGCTGCACCAGCCACACGCTCTCCTGGGTGTCCAGGTCATCCACGGGGAAAGAACCCACATACTGCTTGGGGGTGGGTTGGGGTAGGAGGGAGGCAGGGGAGTCAGGCCCATGGCTCCTGATCCCCAACTTCCAAATTCCCCCCCACCAGACACACACTCTGCTTTGTCAAGTAGGTGAGCACTGGACTTGGGAATCCTGGCTCTACTCCTTTCCTGCAGGTGACTTGGTCAAGCCACCCAGCTCCCCTGAGACTCCAGCTCCCATCTGCGCATGCATGCACATTCCAGAGCCTGGGGCATGGAAATAGGTGCTCCCCATAGCTCCTGCCTACTCCCCAGGAACTGCCACCCAGTCACCACCCACCCGAGCACATCCATGGGGTGGCCTCACCCACCTGGGCAAATTTGGTGATGCACCTGGGCCGGTGAGGGGCAGGGCCACAGTCAGAGGCCCTCCGGCCCCGGGCCCCAGCCTTCTGCATGGTCCCCAGTGCGCCCAGCTTCAAGCTCCGTAGGACAGAAGCTGCAAAGGCCAGTGAGAAGGCTGGATCCCAGGCAGGCTAGCAACAGTGCTCCCCATGAGAGGTGAGTTCCTTCCTGCAACAGATCCTCAGTGAGCGCTTGCTGTGTGCCAGGCTGTGTCCTGAGCACACGGGACACACAGCCCTGAGCAAAATGACAAACTCTCTCCAGCCCTCACGGAACCAACATTCTTGCTGGGGAGGAAGACGACAAACTACATGTTAAGATATGAAATATGCTGGATGGTGATAAAGCAGAAAGGAAATGAAATGCAGGTTGGGTGATGCAGCTGGGAAGATCTCAGTAGGAGGGAGGTTTGGGGGAAGGAAGAGGTGTGGCAGCCACACCCTGGATCAAACACTGCCACCCCTACGCTCTGGCCCAGGTGGGGTTATAGACATGGAACCAGCTTACGGTTCCACAAAGTGCCGGACTTAAGGGAGGCAGCCTAGGAAGACCCCGCCCGAGAGGAGGGGTGTGTCTGCAGAAGCATGAGGAAGGAAAGCTCTGGGGCCTCAGGTGGACCTTATGGAACATCAGGGGGAGCCAGGCGGGGATCTGCCTTAATAGCACATGAAGGGAATTTAGGTTCTGCCCTTGGGCAGAGGGGAGCTACAGCAGATTCCAGGGCAGGCGCTCTGTAGTCTTTGGGGGTGCCCATGGACTGGTCATAGATCCGGGTACCCAGAGCTGATGAGGCCGGGGAACTGCTTACCAAGCCCCTGGCTCACTTGGCCAGCCTGACTCCATCCCCTGCCTGAAGCCCCAGCCCCCAGCCAGGCAGTGTGCTGGTGCCCAGTCGGGACAAAGGGAAGGTGGACGATGGTCGCTGGGGCACTGGGGGTCCCCCTTCCAGCCCAGCCCAGGCTCTGGACCTTCCTGGGGCCTTTCTCCCTGACCCACCAGTGAAGGAGAGGAGGCTGCTCCCCTTTCTAGACAGCCCTCAAGGGCAGGGGGAGCGCTTACTCCCTATTAGAGCTCAGGACCACAGCAGGTGCCCAACAGCATCACGAGAAAGAATGGCTCACATCCTCTGCTGGGTCCCCAAAGTCCCTCAGTCTTTCTGGGGGCCAGTTTAGACCCTCACCTCCGTCTCCTGTCATGGATGGCTCTGTCTCACCAGGCTACTCATAGTCACTGCACTTGGGATCAGAGAGACTTGGGTCCAAATTCTGTGTGACTGTAGGCAAGCTGCCTCATGTCTCTGAGCCTCCATTCCTCACCCCCAAACCTGGGATAATGTGAGGAGTCCATGAGAACTGCAGGGAGGAGCAGGCACCCAGCACGGTGCCAGAGTGATGCTCAAGTAAGACCTCACAGGGAATGGGGGACCCCCAAAGCCTGCTGTCCGGGAGGGAGCAGGGAGGACAGAGAGGTCTGGCCACTTCCAGTGCCCTCGGAGCACCAGGCCAGGCCTCATAGAGACCCGCATCTGGGAGGGCGAGGCAGAAGGGGAGGCCTACCTGGGGGCCATGATTCCTGCGGGAGACAGCCCAGGGGCTGGGCAGGAAATGGGTGTGTCCCGGGCATGCCCTGGAGGAGGGTGTGGGTGCTTCAGAACTGACACTCTCAGAGTCAAGGGCCCAGAACAGCTCCTGCCTCTGCCTGCGTGACCCTCGGTCCCGGGCTCCGGCCAGGGCGGGGGCATCGGCAGCAATCCACTCCGGTGGGGACCAGCCAGCGCAGGAAGAGCCAGAAAACAGAGGCCACAGCGGCCCCTGAAGCCTCCCTGGATCCTCCCTCCTGCACCCCCTCCCTCCTGCTTTCCTGGGCCCTCACACCCCTCCACTTTTTGACCCTGGTCATTTTTCACATCATGTCCTTTACCTGTTGTTTGTTTTTTGTTTAAATAAAGCAAACTTAGGTGAGTAACTGGCACAAAGTTACACGGCCCCAGCTGCAGGGACAGGGATGGGGCTTCCAGTGAGCTCACGTTTTAACTCCCATCACGTCCTAGGCTGGGACCCTGCACCCACCGGCGGTGGGGAACAGCGGAGGCCAAGACCAAAGCACAGCGGGCCGAAAGGGAGGGAGGGAAAGGCAGCCAACCACGGGGAAGCAGAGACTGGAGAGGAGGGGAGGCGGCCGGAGCGGCCGGCGCGTAAGACGGGAGGGAGCCGCGTGCACACACCGCGCTCACACACGCCGAGACCGCTGAGTCCGGGGCTGCAGCCGGCCTCCTCCCTCCAGATCCTGGGCTGCCGCTTTCTTGGGCACACCCCAGGGTCCTGCTGCGGGGTGGGGGCAGGGAGGCCACAGGCGCTCTACAGGGCCCCTCCCCGCCCACCAGCACCTGATGCATCCCCATGCCCTGAGGTTTCTCCCTTCCTCCCTTTTCCTCACTTTCCCTCCGGATCTTGAGGAATACAGCGCATCTCGGCCCCAGGCCCTGGGCTGGGACCTGTCAGGAGACCAGGCAGGGTATCAGGCTCACCCTAGCCCTGGAAGAAACAGGCCTGCTTGCCCATTCCAGCCATAAACACCCACTTATCTCTTTGGACCAGAGCTGTTTTTCTGAGGTTTTACACAGCTGGCAGGCCCAGAACTTTCTTAAGGGGACACGTTTGGAATGAGGCTGAGGCTCTTGCTTCTCTGAGGTTTTCCCGGCAGCTCTGCTTAAAGACAGGGTACTGGATGGGCTCACTTGACTCAAGGGTCAAGAACAGAGAGCCCTCTGCTGCACTCTGCCATAGTTGAGCCACAGGGAGGATCCACCTTTATAGCATCCTGGGGGACCACTCAGCCTTCAGGCTTTGGCCAGCAAAGGGTGGCTCAGGGGAGTGAAGTCACTTGTCCAAGGTCACACAGCCTAGGTGGGGAGCAGGGAAGTAAACCTGGGTCTCTAGGGCTCTTCCCCAGGCCAGGGCCATGCCCTTCTACTCAGACTCCCTTCCCTCAGGTAAGCAGGGTGTCCACCTTTGGAGTTTCTTGGGTCCCAGCCTATTCAGGTGCCCAGAACACCTGGGTGCTGAGGGCTGAACCAATCAGCAAAACAACTGCTTCCTCTGGCTGCCTTCCAAGCCAGATGGTCTGGGGAGGCCGGAGCAGCCTGGTGGTCACCTGCCTGCCCTCCACTGCCTGTGGCCCGCACATAAGAGCCGCTGTACCTCGACACAACCCCTCTGCCAAGCCCACCTGCCCTAGGCCACAGGGTGGGTGGAGAGTGGACCACACAGCCAGGGGGGCAAGATGAAGTTCCTGGATTGTGGGGTCCACAAAGTTGGCTAATGTGACCTTGGGCAAGTCACTTAGCCTTCATTTCCTCAAATGGAAAGTGGGCATCGCACCAGCAGCTGCCTTTGGGGCTGTTCATTTATCTGTTCCTCCTGAGAATATTTCCAAGTGCGACTATGGACCAAGTGAAAAAAACGAAGTCCCAGCCCTTGTGGAGCCCCCAGCCTGGGCTGGGGGGACCATACCAGAAGACAACATTTCCGGGCGTAAGGGATTTGGAGAAAAATACAGTAGGGTGAGGAGGATATGAGTTGCGTGGGTAGTGGGGGCGTATCTAATGCAGGGAGGTCCAGGCCGGCCTCTCCAGACGACACTGAGCGGGAAGTGCTGTTTTCAGGATTAAGTGGGGCCAAGGCCACTTAGGTTCGAGGCTAGCGCCCGGGCGGTACAAGGTGCTCCGTGGCGTGGGCTATTACTCCCGCATTTCCTGTACTTCTGGGGAACGCTGGAGGGCTTTCAGCTGACAGTCCCCGGCCCGGGCCAGAGACACTCCCTGGACCGAACCAGGGGCGAGCGGCAGGCGCTGGCGGAGGGACGGTGGAGGTGATGGATGGTGATGGTGATGGTGACAGAGGGAAGGGACCGACGGGCGAGGCCCTCCCCATCCGAGACCTCCCCCCACCCCATTAAATGAGCCTGGGGACCGGGCCCGGCTCCCGCAGAGCCGCGAGCCCCAGCCGCTGCTCGGCGCCCCGGCGCTCACTCACCGCGGCAGCAGCGTCTCGAGCCTCGTCGCTACAGCTCCGCGCCGCGACCCTGGCGCAGCCGCGCCGATTCCGCCTCCCGCCCCGCCCCGCCGCCCCAGCCCCCGCGCCCCCCACGTGGCCGCGGGAACCAGCACGGAATCACCTGGCGGCGGCGCCCGGCCTTCGCCCACCAATCGGCGCCCGCGGAGCAGCGCCCCTGGGCTGCACCGCCCAATCGGCAGCCGCGAAGGCCTGGCACCTCCCCCGCCCTCTCGCGGCCCGGCGCCACGCCCCGAAGGGCAGGAGGCAAGGCCCCCACCCGCCTGCCGGGCGGGGACCCTGAGCGCCCCGGGCCCCGCTGACGATCCCCCCTCGGTGAGCCCTTCGCATCCCGCCGCCTAACTGGCTCCTCCTCGTCACGCAGGCGGCGTCTCCAGCAGCTCCTCCTCCGAGACGCCTTCCCTGACCACCCGTGACTCCTCCAACCCTGCAGAGCCCTCGCGACTCTTGCTGATCACCCCGCTCTTCTTACAACAGTGCGGGTGGATTAGCATAGTAGGCGTTCGGTGGTGGGTGTCCTGACGGGTGAATGAGCGCGCCCAGGCCCCGGCCTCTGCGGGAACCAAGCCAGCCTCACCCTTCCTACCCGGACCCTCAGGAGGCAGGGGCGAGGGCATGCCGCCCATCCTCTTCCTCACCGTCTTCCCGCCGGGCTGTTCTCCCACAAGGATTGACCGGCCCGACCAGCTCAGGGCCCGCACGGAGAAGCCGCGGCATGAACGCTGGTCACTGCGCCCTGGACATGACCCTGTCCTTCGGGTTACACGGAAATTCACTTAGATGGGGGAAAACTGGTGAGCAATCCAGACAGAAGTGTCAGCCACGGCTTTGAGCTGGAGAGCACTTTTGTTCCCATCAGGCCAAGCACCCTTGTAGGTGCAAAGAAATAGGTAGCTAACCTCATTCAGCCCAGCGTTTGGTGTGTATTAAACCTGAATTCTGCAGAAACACCAGAAACTGCCCATGCCCCACACCTCAGAAAAGCCAGGACGCAGGGGCTCAAGTCCAGTGGGGGAGCAAAGGCTGCACCCCAGAAGGTGAGCACCCTTACAGAGGTGTGCACAGCAGAGAGAAACTTGGCTTGGGTCTGAGGGTCTCAGGGGAGTTCTGGGTGGAGAACTGTGTACCGAGCATTCCTCTTCTCTCCCCAGAGCATCTGGACGCCCTATCTGGAGACAGCAGTGACATGTAATGGTTAGAGGCTTGGTCCCAAACCTGGGCACTTTATCTTACTAGATGTGGGACTTTGGGCAAACACCCTTATCATTTCAGCCCATTCATGCCTCATCTGTATTGTTAGTAGTGCCTGACTCAGGGACATGAGGATTCTGGTGAGTTAATGTGGGTGAAGTGTTTGGCACAGATCCTGACCCATGGTAAGTGAAGAGCTCAGTAAATATTAGCTGGTATTAGGCTTGCTTTTCTTCTTAAGTTTCTTTTGTATATGGTTGAATGCAAGTGTTTATTGAGTTCCACATGTAAGTGCTCTGGGTAACCCTTCACTGAGGCCATGTGACAGCCTTGAGTCCAGTGATGAGAAGGATCTAGATGGTGTACAAGTTGGTCCTGCTTTCCAAAAATCCCTGTTTGTGAAACTCCAGGTTAATTCTTACTAGCTTTCTGGAAAAGTAAATTTTAAATGGAGGACCTGCCAGCTACTAGATTCCTAGTTCCCATTTGAGACTATTTAGAGAAAAAACACAAGCTACAACTGTATTTACTACTGGCTCTCAGTTTCTGTTGTGTACAATTTAAAAAACAGTGACAGGAATTTGTTTCAGGTCAAAATGAAAAAAGATCAAGGAATTAAATTCAGATAGTGAAATAGACCCAGAGGGAGAATTCCACCTTATAAATCTTTCTCAAGGACAGAGGATCAAAATTTTCATGGCAGGCACTGGGTTAGGTCCCAGGGATACAGAGGTTTACAATAAAACACACAAAAACGCCGCAAAAAACAGATCTGGAAAGATGAATGTGTAAAAAATGTATGCGACATTGACTCTTGACTCCTGAACACCAACGATCCACTTTTTATTGGTCTCTATGTCCACTCAGGAATACAGTGTTTCAAAGCCAAATGCATTTATACATTTGAAGTTCATTCCTTCATTTTTATTTATGTATCAGATTAATGTAACTGGCCACCTGAGCTAGTCCCTTCAGCAAATTCATTTGATCTAATGCCACTAAATGCCCAGAAACTCCAAGCTTCTACCATGCATGTAGCCTTGCTAATGGTACTTTAGATTTCTGTACAAACGCAGGAGTTTTTATTAAAGAAGCAAACTTAAGTGGGTGTCAGCCATCATGTGGGCAAGCCGACCTAGTTCAGCTTAGGACTGCAGCACAAAGTGGCCATCAACTGCATCTTTATCTGCCCCATGTATCTAATTCTACATTCATGACAACCCAGCTCTCAGGAGCCATCAGGTGTGGAACTTGAACCATTGGATTAATGGCTCACTTTTGCAGGAAGCCCAAAGTATTAAGCAGGGGAAGAAATGGCAAAAAAGGTGAGCTAGGGTGGTGGGGTCATGATACCTGGAACTGTTAGGGCACACGGCCATGTCCTGGTATTTCCTGATGAGTCAGTTGACAGTTACTAAACCACACAGGTGTGAACTTGCTCCCACAATCTTCCCTTTTCTCGGAAATCTCAGAATCTGGAGATTGCCAGTTGAATGTGAGTGGGAATTAACATCACATCATTTCCAATCCAGTCTCCAACAACAGGACTGAAAACTGGAGCCGAGTTGGTGAGCCTGCAACAGCATCTCATCCATGTGTTTGTTTTTTTCTTTTTGATAGGTTGTTCTTTATTTCTAAGAAATGGATCACATTATACACCATACATCATGTAATTTACTTATACTTTACCTAGTAATATGTATCATGGACATTCAGGTTAATATATAGTTCTTTCTCTTTCTCTTTTTGTATAGCCATGTAATATTCCAGAGACTGGCAGTACAAAAATTAGTAACTTTCCCAGTGATGGACGTTCAGTAGCATGGTCTTCTAAAACTGTAAAGGCATTTTTGTTTTGCAGCATGTGCTTCCATCTGTTTCCTCACTAGTATCCCCCGTGTTATTTTCAACCTGGAGCACCATGATTCTGTTCTCTCAGGTGTGTCCTCATGGCTGTTCCTGCAACTTACCCCCCATATTGCACCCCCCCAAGTGGCCTTGAACAGAAATTAAAAAATTCTAAGACGTTTTATGGGCTGTATTGTTCCCTTCTCTAATATGTTGCAGTCCTAACCCCCAATACCTCAGAATGTAACCTGTGTTTGTAACTATGGTTGGTAAAGAAAATTGAGGTCATTAGGGTGGGCCCTAATCCGATATGATCGGTCCTTATAAGGGGAAGTTTGGGTACATACAGAGGGAAGATGATCTAAAGACACAGGAAGATGGCTGTCCACAAGCGAAGGAGCGGTCTGGAAATCTTTTCCTTGGACTTCCAAGGAATTAACCCTGATGACACCTTGGACTTACAGACTCCAAAACTGTGAGAGAATAACCTGTTTGCCATCCAGTCTGTAGTAATTTTTTAAGCAGTCCGAACAGACTAATTAATAATAATGATTGAGGTAAGATTGCTCTCCAATCCATTCAAGAGGCAAGCCACAACACTCTATAGCCAGATTCCTCTTCCTGGTGAATTCTGGGTGGCAAAAAATATGGAGGATACAGGATTAGAAAAATGTTACCTACTTCAACTCTCTTTTCCACTTGAGAATCAGGAGGTTAAGTGACTTGCCTGAGGTTGCACTGTTAGTTCCAAAGGGGACAGACTGCGGGCACCTGGCCCACCCTCTCACAGGGTACTGCTTCTCAAGTTTGAGGGCGCATGGGCACTTCTGCTGGTGCTTGATTTCTAAGACATTGTTATTAACTCTTGTTTCAGTATCACTGCAAACATGATGGCACCCCCTCTCCATATACTCTGGAATAAAACAGGTGCCCCAGAAATACGTATTGTGTTTATCTGGTTACCATTTGAGAAGCGGGGACATGAGGAATGGCTCACAGTTCCTCCACAACTGGAAAGTACAGGTCTAAAGAGGACAGCCTCCCAGAAACACCTGTTAGAGACTGTTGACAGAGACAAAACAGGAGTCTAGAGATGCATTTCAGAAAGAGGGCAGGTACTATCAAATACTATTGAAAATAATACCTATGCTGAAAAATCTAAGCTAGTAAATATGTAATGGAGATTAAAAAAAAATTGCACACCGAGTGGTGACCCCAGCTTAGAAGAGACATCTCTTGCCCACCTGGCTCATCTTTTTTCCTGCATCCCTTGCAACTGAAACTCAAAGCTGTGTACATTTCCTCCCCTCTTGCTCATCTTTTAACAAGGAAGCTCCTAGCAGTTTAAAACTGATTTTAAAATGTATTTTTCAAAAACCACCTGCTAACCTTACCCATCAATCTTACACTGTGGCCCTCCCGTAACCTGTTGCCATGTTGCTGCCTGAGCTGTCGATCTGCAAGTCTGCTAAGGTGATTGCTCATTAAGTCTACCAAGGAAGCCGGGTGCATGTCTAACTCCATCACTTGTTACATGTTTAATTTGGGGAAAATGAGCTCAATTTATTTGCTTCTGAAATCTGGGGACCATTTTACATCTTTGAAAATTTATTTGTGGAGATTTAAAATAGTGACTTCCTAGCAGTAGGAAACTACAGCAAATGGTACTTATACAAAACTGAACTGCTGTAAAATTCAATGTTCACTTACTAAAACTAAAGGCCTTTCCTAAAATTTTAAAATGCCTTAGTGCTATTTTAGTGAACAAGGTTTTATTTTTCTGATACTTGATAATCTCACATTACCTTTGGGTGGTTATTTTAAAAAACAAAAACAAAAACACAAGGATTGTGGATTTGAATTCCTTTATTTTACAGACGAGGAAACCAAGGCTGAGATTCCGTGTGTCCCAGCTGGATCACAGGCTGGTAAGTGACATGACCTCCCAGGACCAGTGTGCAGCAGCACCACAGCTACAGACGTTAGGATATTCAGCTGAGTGACGTACTCTGACCACAGCAAGCAATTTCCATTTGGACTGATGAAAATTTCTTATTCTACATACTGCATTAGCTAGTTAGGTTACACAAGCAACATCGGGGATTAGGTTTTACATGAGAATTTCATCAGAGCAACAGTTCTTCAGCACTTAAATGGATGAGTAAATATGTTATGCAATGCTATGGGTTTAGAAAGAGTATCTGTTGGTATTTGGCAAACAAAGCAGACAGAGAAGGCAGAAGAGACTAGATGAGTAAGGTTTCTTTCAGAATCATGAATGTAAGAGCAAGGATTTCTAATATTCCAGCTCATGATTACTAAGCAGAAATCATGTCCAAAAAATTCAATTGTCAGACAATCCCTATTCTGTAATTTCTCCTGGTAGGCCTCATGGAGTATAAGTTTACAGTTTGGAGTTAGAAAGAAAGCTGCTCACTTAACAACATAAACATTCTGATAGAAGCTGTGGTTTCTGAAGGAAAAGCTCTCCCAAATATCAGCATCCTGTAAACTGGAAGAATGTGCCTGTTTTAAGTAAATTGTGAGGAAACCAGAAAGTGTCCCATGGCTAGGAGTTGAGAGTGACTTGTGTCAGGGCAGCCTAGGTAACAATGCCTGTTAATCCAACATCTGATCCTAATAGATCTTACCAAACTTCTTAAAACAGAAGCCACACATCTTACTACACTGATGGACAGTGTCTGCAATGGGGTGTGTGTGGGACTTGATAATATGGGTGAATGCAGTAACCACAACGTTGCTCATGTGAAACCTTTGTAAGATTATATATCAATGATACCTTAATAAAAAAAAAAAAGCCACACTCCTATTAGCAAACAATAATTTCATATTATTTCCAAATCCTCTCTACTCTTGAGTTCTTGCTTCCCTATGAATAGAACATGGAGTCATTGGGCTATAGGGTAAGAGTTCAGAAACCTGAGAAATTGCCAAGGGGAGTCAACTGAACAGAACTAGAGGCAGCCCTGCATTCAGAATGCCTGGGTTTAATTCTGGCTTTGCCACTTAACTATGACCTGGGGCAAGTTTCTGAATCTCACTCTGTACACTGCAGTTTTCCTTTCTGTAAAATGGGGATAATAAACAATGGCCATCTCATAGGGTTGCTGGGGTTAAACAAGATAATAAATGTAGTCTGAGATGTAGAAGAAATTTAATTAGTGTTAAATATTATTGTCACTATATTATTTAATAGGTCAAACACAACTATATCAAACACACTCAAGGCAACAGAGAAAGATGTTTTTGCTAAGCAAAGATTTAATAGCAAATAGTGTTTATTACACATTTATATATAATACCAAAAGATAGGGACTTGCAATTTTTTAGGAAAATGGCTTGAGAAGGTGCCTTTTGAAGTCTTTGACATACCAGTTGTTGGCAATCGGGAACAGTTACAATGATGCTAATAAATTTAATCAAGGGTAGAAAATTTTTCCAACAGAAAAGCTACTGAAGAATCTTGTGGAGAATGACAGAAGGGAAGAACGTAGTAATAAAGATGGCAAAGATTAGTTTCTTGAAAAGGAAAACTCAACACAGCCAAGGGATACTGTTTAGAGCTCAAATGACATCTAAGCACTTTCTTATTAAGCTGTTCCTCAGCCAAGCTGGACAGTTTGGTTCTTCCGCTTCAGCTCTGCAGAATTCGAGTGACCATCGTTCTACCATGAAAATGCAAAAGCAACTCCAAATGCTAGGAAATCATGTCAACCAGAATCTCTAGGTTCTAGTTAAGAGCAACTTAATAATGGTCTTTTTCTAATTCTAAACTGAATTTTTCATGGATAAAAGGTTTTTACTTAACCCAAAGAGAAATAAAGTGATTAACACGATTTAATGTTATGAATCATGTAATGACCACGGTTCTGAACATAGGACACCTTAACTACAATCTTATAGTTTCTCTTAGTTGGTTAAATACAGCAGTTCATGGATATGGCTGGCTTAACCTGCTGCACTTGACTTATCAGGACAGCAAAAGAGTTATCTCAGCCTAATCAAGAACAATTTCATAGGTTCTTAGTTAGCAATCCTAGACTAGGGGCTCACAACCATTTGTAAAAGAGGAATGATGGAAAAAATGTCAAGGTATTGGCATATTACCTAGCTTGTTTTCACTTACTTTTCCTGTTAACTATACCTAAAAGACCTTATTAAAACATTTATCTGTTTTCCAAGATTGATATGGGGCCAGGCTTCCTTTAAGCCCATGTGGATGACTAAGACTGGGTTCTATCTGTACTGAATGCTTTTGTTGTATCACTAAGGAAAATGTCTACAAGCTTCTCTTCAATGGTATCTCTTCTCATTTTATAGGTTAAGAGGCCAGCAATCTCTCCCCCAACACTTTTTGAGATTCGTTTAATCAAAGGTAGCAGGTAAGTAATGTAACTGAGAGCTCACTAAGCTGTAGCAGAGAGTACTGCAGCCATAACTTGCTGGGGATTACCTCTGGGGTTTGCTGCTTTCCTTTCTGTAACATGGAAGTAAAAATTGTGTTCTGTTCCTTCAGAATGCCTGCAAGGGAAAAAGACCAAATCCCTTTATCTCAGTGCAAGTAAAATGCAGTTCTCTGACAGCTGGGGATTTAACTGGAAGAGTGCAATGGCCCTCCTGTCTTTTCCCTTTACATGCAGCTGAAGCAAGGACAATTTTGTCCTTCCCTGAACTCTGTGAAGTCAACAGAATGTCAGTTGGAAGGGACCTTAAATGATCTTATTTAAACCTCCAATCCAACACTGTAGCACCTGACATATAATACAGCCACCAGGTGACTGTTTAGGAAATCTTTTTAAAGGCAGTATCATACAACAAAGAAACCAATCAAATCCTTCCAGTCTTGATTCCAGAAGAGTAAAGAATTCTTAGCACAGATACCTAACATCCATTATTATTTAATAAGAATTATTACCTACCAAATAGAATTATAGAAATTAGAATTACTTTCTCTAGAATTAAGTCTCTATAGTGTATTAATGCCTTTGCAGTGCTGTATTTTTTCCAAGTCCAAGGATATATTTGAACATTATAAACACAAAAAACTGGAATCCATGACCTTAAAATCAGTCTTAATAAAATGTTTTTAAAACTTACTCACTAAATAATCAGGTTCACTGTATCTGAAAAATCATTTACCATGCATATAAGAATTGAAAAGCAAATAAACTGGAGCTTGTATTTAAAAAGGAAAGTAGATGGCAGCTACTGCAAGAAGTACAAGAGACTCAGTGAGCGCAACACTTAGCTACTTCTGAGGATTTACTAGGAACTTTTAAATATAAGCTACAGTTCAGCAGCTTTTAAAATTTCATGTTTATTCATATTTTTCAAAATATATGTACATAAAAAAAGGAAGATTTACAACAGGAAAGATTGCCTTACATGCAACACAAATTCCAATGAACTCATGATGGGACCACACATGATTATGATGGATCTATTCAAGCCAAGCTTCTCAAGTCCATTACCCAGCCGCACTTCAGGCTGCAGATGGGATCCCAGCAGACAATGTAAGTGGAATGAATGAAACAAATATCTTTGCCTCTGGCAACACTCAAAGGGCCAGAAGACGTACATAAAAAAGTTTAAGACCATTAAAATGTCAAGTGCCACGGGGAGGATAAATGATAACCAGAAATCAGTGTTTGTCAAGAAGAAAGCTAGTACTATAGTTAACACAACATCACAATACTAAACAAATACAAGTAAGAGAGGGTTAGGTAGTTGGGCCGCTTTTTTTCTCTTTCCCCTTTTTTTCCCCCACTATCTCAAAAAGGAAGCCACTTGCTTGATATCAAAAGTGCTGTGGAAAGAAAGGGGGGGGGGGGAGAAACCCACAGATGAATCTGGAATCTAGTTTATTTCAGCAAACTGTATGTTTTCCCACTTAACATTTCTGCATTTGCAATGATGTAACTCTCCAACATTTCCTTATAAAAAAGGCAAACAGGAAGTGACAACTCATGCTCCAGATATTAAAAATATATTTAAACATTTGATCTAGAAATTTTATATGTATTGATTTTTGGTAACACCAAAAACCACAAATTGAGTATATTCCTGTATTTCCCCTTCAGTCAAAAACCAAGCGGTGGGAAAAACCTGTGCTTGCTATTAAGGGAACACAACGCCCTGGGCCAGTGAAAAATACCTGCAAACTGATCAGCATGAAAGTGGCCCAAGGGAGTCTGCATCTTCAGAATCTAATGAGAGCATAAGGTTTTTGGCTTATTCCCAAAGCAAAGATCTCTCTGTGTTTATAGGTGGAGGAAAGGGTTAGGGGAGTGGTTTTATAAATAATATTAATTATTATAGCTATAAACTGAAATCTCCAGGCAGGAGGCTTTGCAATTCAGTCAGTGCTACAGTGCCTCTGCTCTACTTCCAGCACCTGACCAGCATCCTGTTCTGATGCTTTCTACAAATATAAAAAATCTCTGCAGCTGTTTAGATAAAACTAGAAGTAAAAAAAAAAAGCCAAAGCTGACTGAACAAAAGAAAAAGGGTTGAGGTGGAGGGAGGAAAAAAAGACCAGTATAGATTATACATAGTTCAGGGAAGTCCAGAATTACTGCAGAAATTAAAATGACTGAGGAAAGGGGCAGGCACCAAGAACAGCACCTCAAGCTAACAAATGTCTAAACTGGTTTACATTCCCTCCCCACAATGTTCATAGCAGAGGAAAAAAAAATGTAATTTTAAAAGCATTCAAACTAAAACAAATGCACACTGACCTTAGAAAATAATATTTTGAATTTCAACATGATACCCTTTTTTCCTATAAAATTTACTTTTTTGCTTTGAAAGACTTCTTCATGGTGGATTTGCCCTTGCCAGGCAATTTCACTTCCTTTCTCACACTGGCTACAGGCTTCTTTGAAGAGCCACCACTAGGTTTCTTGATGACTGAGGGTGAGGGTCTGGCTTTCTTGGCAGGAGTTTTGGCCTTAGGAGGAGCTTTCTTGGGTAGGGGCCTAGCTTTCCCTCGCTGGGCAGCTGGTACTTTAGGTGCAGGCTTGGACCCTCTCTGTTTCACAGATGCAGCCTTCCCTGATGACTTGGCTGGGGTTTTCTTCTGCAACCTGTGAGAATCAAAGAGCAAAGGCGCTTAGTACTTGAGAGAGTCACTTTGCCAGGATGACCAAATACTTCACCAAAAAGAGAAATAGCTTAGGTAGAAGTCACCGATGTTAAGAATATGATTTATTATTTTTTAACCAGAGGCTTTATTAAAACTGTTTAAAACCAGAGGCTTTATTCAACCAATTCATGGAAGTCTACACATAACTCCATGACATTTTGCAAAGGAAAATATGGAATATTTTTCTTTGAATAACCAGACCAACTATGGATATACATATAGGTTTAACCAAAGAGTAAATTATATATTCACAGTGCTTATAAATTCAGAGTACCTGAATTTCCAAGAGGACAACTTCAAATATTACACAAAGAACTCGAGAAGGATCCTGAGTTATTAAAACACTTTTCATAGCCTCCCCTATTCCTGTCCTTTTCAGCTCTGAGAGAGAAGGGTTTTTTGCACACCCATACCTTCTCTTAGGCGGTGGCTCTTCATCCTCAGAGTCCTCTTCTGAGGAGTCATCTTCATCTTCATCCTCATCTTTAGAATCATCTGGCTCTTTCTTTGGAAATAGAACTCCTGGGCTATGGAGGAGAAAAAAAAAAGGAATAGCTAAGAGAGAAGTTCCACACAGGAAGAGAATGTGAGCCTAGGTGCTCATCCTGGGCATGCCCCACTTCCTCCCACCCTCCCCGAGAAATCAAGTTAGGGTTCAAATACCAGGTTACAATTTAACCTCTAACACATATACAAAGTTATGGCAAATCTATAAAAGTCCCAGGTCATACCTCATTCCCTTCCTCCCTCCATTTAATAAAACATTCTTAATCATTTATTTAGTAAGCAATTATTTAAGTTCCTGACACGTGTCCAGCACTGTATCAGCCACAAATGTATGTACAGCAGTGAATGATCTGGAAGGAAGTGAACAGTATGCGCAGCAGTACACATTTTTTGCCCTCATGATTCTGGTAAAACACTTAGCCTGAATCTCCTGAAAGTTTTAAAGACAAGGATATTCTATCTTTTCTTTGCACTCACTGGTAAAAATCTTGATCCCATTGATTAATAAGTCCTTAAATTATAACATTTTATGTGTATGACTTTAAAAATTAAAGTTTAATGTCTGAAAAATTCAAGTAACATGCATTCAACCATGTAACACCTCTGAACACAAAGAGGAAAGAAAGCCACACTATTTTCCTGATAAAATAGAATTTTAGTGGTATGTATCATAGCATTTTACTAGAATGAAAATGTAAGAAGACTGTAGCATGGGTACGTAGAACAATACTGGGCCCAGGCCCCTGAGAGGTGCTCAATATGTTGTTTCAATGAATAAATAATTATGTATAAAAGACAGGTTTTCAAATAAATGTCCCTATCTCTAGTATGAGAAAGGCAAGTCAGTATTCTTTGAAGCAGCCAATGCTCTCCCTCCTTGGTGACTGACAACTGAAATGTATATAATCTTCTAATAATCTTACTATCATTATCATTTACTAACTGAAGAAGGAATGAACACAAAAATGACTGGCTAAGGATCTCCAATAATTCAATGCTTGACTTCAGAAATAGTTGTTTTAACAATAACCTCTAGCAGCATAGCCAAAATCCCCATTCTCACATGAAAACCTTTTGCTCTAAAACAACACTGCCTTAAGTAGTCTTTATTTTCAAGTACATCCAGTTCAGAGTAACAATAATAATGGTAAAATAAGTAAGCTGTGCCTGTAACCTAGAATAAGATTTAAAATTACAATGACCAATACTGTACATTCTAGGCCAGATACTTACCTGGGGTAATAGGGAAAACAGAGCTGGAAGGTGCCACTGAATCCTTTACCAGAGATCTGTTCCATCCACCCGTTCTTCTCACATTTCTGCAGGGTTTTCTTCAGCAAATGCACTAAACAAAGTTCAGAAATGAAGAAAGTTGAGTTATTCAAATTTTGTAGTTCTCTCAATCACAATCAGTTACACATCTATTTAAAGTTCTGTCACCTATAGTAACTGACATATGCTAAAGGGCTCCTTTGTAGCCTAAGGAATTAACTAATTGACTAAACAATTAAGTGTCCATGAATTTGGCAAGAATTAAATTACAATGGCAAGAGACTTAGTGAGAGACCACTGAGTCAAATTCCTCATTTCACAGAATAGGAAATAGGAGCTCAGAGTGGTTAGTGATATGCCCTATAGTTGCACTTAAATGGTTAATAGCTGACCTAAAACAAAATCTCTATTATTTCCATTCACTCAAACATCTAATGAGTACCTGTAAGTACCGATAATCATCTAGGAGAATATGTAAAGATAAATGAAACCAGTAAACAGAACATTTATCATGGCTCCTAAAGTCCTCACCAACTGCCATCTTTCATACAAAGACACATCAAAAATATATTTTATGGTGATTTAGTGTCCAAAAAATAGCTGCAATATCAGTGAAAATGAAAAGGTTAATGACCAAATTCATCTTGTTTTGTCACACTCAACCCAAGAGAGAAAATCATGAAACAGTTTTTAAGGGTCAATATGCACAATTAACAAAGGATCTTTCTTAAGGGAAGATAAAAAGTCATACACACCAGTTTTCAAAGTACTTAAACAATCAAGAAAGCATTCCTTCATAACATTAAGAAATATACTGCATGTGTTAAAAGTCAGTACTGAGACTTCAAAATTACCTTTTTATTTAAAGCAATATATTCTAGTTTGTATCTTCTGGTACTTAATTTCCATATTCCTTACCCTGCACCATTATGCCTGTTGTAGTAGTTTACTGAGAAAATACACAATCTCACTAATCCCCATATGATAACGCTGCTAAGGCAAGGTTTCTAATCTCAAATCACTACCTGACAGGGTAAATATACTTTACTGAAAAAAACATATCTTCTGTTATAGGGCTTATGTCAATAAGAAATAACCTTAGTAGTAAACACTGGCTTGCTTTCAATGTGAAATTAGATGTTTTGGTAAACATTTAGAAGGCAGCAAAAAGATACTATACTTAACTTAGAGATTTATCTAAATTACAATAAAAATAAATACTAGGAAAATCTTTAGAGCAAGGTAAAAAATCAAATCCTAATCTTCAGCATACATTGTAAATTAAGGATAAGCCTTATTTTAATTTTTGTAAGTAATAAATTGTAATGTGTTGTTCTCTCTTGGTTTTTGTGGTATTTAATGCTTTGTTATTAATAGCACAACCTCTAGGTTTTTTCACAATATAATCCCCTTGATTCCAGTTAAATGTACATAACTGAGTCTTACTTTGATAGTTAGAATTGGTCCCTGGGTGGTTCTCCAGGACATACTTCTTCAGAGCAGTGGTGGAGCAGGTCTTCGGCTCATTCATGGCGGCAATGGCAGACAAGATTGCATATTCCATCAGGCTTCCACCAAGCAGGGGTTTCTCCCCTGATTTCTTCAGCTGTTTTCCAAGGAGGAAGAGAAAAGCATCAAGACAACACTCTCCCAAAGCAGGTCAAGACAAGACTCCTCTGCACCAGGTGGGTCGGAGTTCCTGCATTAGCACAGATATGTTTTACAATAAATTGTCAGGTTAGGGACTTTCTCTTCCCGCTCATCAGGTATTCAATCTAACTGAGGAGTCCCAGCCCTCCTATGGATATTTTCTTCTTCCATCTACCTTTCCATCCAATCTAAAATAGCAACAGCTAACCTAACCCAGAGAATGATAGCTCTACTCTAATAACCAGGTTAATACTATGCCCCCAATAAATTATAAATTAAGATATTTCTGAGAATACTTCCTTTTTCTGAAACTGAAAAAATACTCATAAAAATAATAAATACCCTTTTTAATCCTGTAAGGAAAACAGCAAAGTTTGATAAATATTTAGGGTATCATACAATACAAAATTTCATAGCACATTTTAAGTACAAAAAACTGGTGAACAAAAGCTGGCACCAATAAGCAAAAAGGGTAATAGGACACTCAGGTATGCTCTACAATAGTGATTCTCAATGAGTGGTCCACAAAACCCTTGTGGTTTCCTGGGAACCTTTCAGAGGACCTGTAAGGTCAAAATTACTTTCACAATAATACTAAAATGTGATCTGCCCTTTCACTTTGGTGATATTTACATTGAAGGTTGGAAAAGCAATGATGGATTAAACTGCTGCCACTCTACCAGAAATCAAGATGAAGGCACAAAAATGTACCAGTAGTTTTACTGTATTCCTTAATGCCACGCACTTGTGCTTTTTATTTTTTAAAGAAAATTTCACTTGGGTATGTCCCGGATGAAGTAGTAAAAATGATTTTATTAGCTCTCACCCCAGCATGTGTCTTTTTGGTATTTTATGGCACAGAATAGGAAGAATGCATAAAGCCTGTTGGCTGCATGTGGAGGTGTGATGGTGGTCTCAAGGAAAAGCTCCCCAGCGATGGAGTTACAAACTGGACTACCTGCACTTTTCATGGAACACCCTTTTTACTTGAAGGAACAACAGATAAACAAACTATGATCATTTGGACTTGGGTATCTGGTAGACATTTTCTTGAAAATGAATTAAGTGAACATGTCACTTCAAGGAAAACAACTTAAAGTATTTGTTGACAATGATAAAATTAAACTTTTCAGGAGAAAATTACTTTGATGAAAAATTCTACCTACTACTATGAGCTTGATAATTTTCCAGTACTTAAATATTGTTCTGAAGAGATGGTAGGTAATATTAATGAATGTGATTTTTTTTTTAACTGTTTGAAATGAGGCAACATTTAAAAAATCTGCATAATTCGGTGAACCACTATTTTCCAAATGACCACTTTACAAAAGTATGCATGGTTAAAAGATCCACTCAAAGTTCAAGACAGGCCAAAGGATTTTAAGGTAAGAGAGTACAAAAAAGTTCACAGATACGGTTTCAGATTCCACAAAGCTAACTAAGCTTTAAGGAATTACCACAAAATCAATTAATATACTACACCATTTTTAACAGAATAAAGGAGAAAAACCACACGATCATCACAGAAGACAGAAAGGCATTCGATAAATCCAACAGCCATTCATAGTAAATACTCCCAACAAACTAGTAATAGAATAGAACTTTCTCATCCACATAATAGGCATCTACGAAAAATCTACAGCTAACAATGGTGAAAGACTGAATGTGTTCTCTTTAAAATGGGGAACAAGATAAGGACGTCAGCTCTCATCACTATACTGGAGGTTCTATCCAGTACAATCAGTCAAGAAAAAAAAAAAGATATCCAGATTGGAAAGGAAAAACTGAAATGGTCTTTATTTGTAGATGACATGATCTTGTATGTAGAAAATCCTAGCGCATCCTAAGGAACAGCAAAGTCCTAAGGAACCCACAAAAAACTACTAGAACAGCAAAGTCAGAGGATATAAAGCTCAATAGACAAATCAATTGTAATTCCATGGGCTAGTGATGAATAATGTGAAAATGAAGTAAGAAAATTCAATTCATGATAGAAAAAGAATACTTGGGAACAAATTTAACAAAAGAAGTGTAAGACATGTAAACTGAAAACTACAGTGTTCTATTCAAGAAGTTAATGGTCTAAAAAAAGAGGAGACAGTGTGCATGGATTGGAAAACTTAACATTTTAAAGATAGTGATTCTTCTCAAATTGATTTATAGGTTCAATGCAATCTCCACCAAAATCCTATCTGGCATTTTAAAAATTGACAAATGGAGACTGAAATTCATATAGAAATGCACACAACTCAGAAGAGTCAAAACAATTTTGAAAAGGAAAAAGAACACTTGTATTTCCCAATTTCAAAACTTACTGCAAAGCTACAGTCATCAAGACAGTGTGATCCTGGCATTAAGGATTCACACATAGAATCATGTAATGGAATTGACAGTCAAGAAATAAGCCCTTACATTTAATGGTCAATTGCTTTTTGATAAAGATGCCAAAGCAATTCAGTGAGGAAAAGGACAGTCTTCAATAAACAACTGGTTATCCACATGCAAAAACATGAATTTATACCATTAATCTCTTACCACGAAAGAAAACTCAAAATGGATCTCAGACCTACACTGATTTATTAGATACAATACCAAGAATACAAGCAATTAAAAAAATTGATAAAGTGGACTTCATTAAAATTTAACACTTTCATTCAAAAGAAAAGAAAGTGAAAGCACAGGCCACAGATTAGGAGAAAATATTTGCAAATCATATATATACAGTTATTATCTAACTCTTATAATTTAGTAAGACAACCTAATTTTCTAAATAGGCAAATGGCTTGAACAGACATTTTACCAAAATAGATAAATAAATGTCCATTAAACATGTGAGAAGATGTTCAACAACAGTAGTCAGTAGGAAATGTGAACCAAAACCAAAATGAGATACCACTTTGCATCTATTACCAATATGGCCATAATAAAAAGAGATAAGAACAAGTATTGGCAAAGCAATGGAGACTGGAATCCTTATAGCTGCTGGTGGGAATGTAAAATGATGCAGCTACTTAGGCAGTTTCTTAAAACATAAATTCATCATATAATCCAGCAATCCACACTGATAGTTATATGCCCATGTGAAGTAAGAACATATTATCTGCCCAAGATTTGGATGTAAATTTGATTGGCAACATTAACCATAATAGCTAAAAAGTAGAAATAACCCAAATGTTCAACTTGTAAATGGATTAACAAAAATGTTAGATCCATATAAAAGAATACTACTTAGCAAAAAAAGGGAAATCAAAGTACTGATTCATGCTGTACATGAATACAACTCAAAACATACTATGCTAAGTGAAAGAAGCCAGACACAAAAGATCACATATTGTATAATTCTATCTCTATGAGATATGCAGAAAAGGCATATCTATACAGAGAAAGTAGATTAATAAGGTTGACTGGGGATAGGAATGGGAGTGATTACAAATGAGCACAGGGGATCTTTTTGGGTGATGGAAATATTCTAAAACTGGATTGTGTTGATGGTTGTACAACTGTAAATTTACTAAAGACCACTGAATTATAAATTGTAACTTAAACAAGTATATCTTAGGGTATATGCCATACCTCAATAAAGCTATTATAACTCATTTTTTGAATTTTGGCATAATATCAAAGACTAATGATATTCAAAACTACTTGAACATTATCTTAAAATACTCTACCCTTTTCTAAACTATATCTGTTTTAAACTGGATTTTCTTCATAAACATAACCTAAAATATACTGAAACAGATACATTATCTTCTATTAAGCTACATATTAAAGACTTTTGGAAAAATGTTACAAACTACTTTTCTTCTCATTAAATTTTTTTTGTTTTGGAAAACAGAGTTATTTTTCATAAAAGATGTTATTTATGTTAACATGTACTGGGGGGTCTCTTATTTTTTAAATGAATCAATAAATACATAAAATGTAAAAAGCTTTTATTTCTAATATGGTGAATACTGATAGGTATAACCCATGTAAACAAAAGCTCTTGAGGCCTTCAATACATTTTTAGAGTATAAGGAAGTCCTTAAGCCAACTTTTGAGAACCACTTTTCTACAACCAAGCCTTTTTGGTCTCTAACCTGGAATGTCCCAGAGGCACCTTTGCCAGTTATTTGTTCTAACTGGCCTCTCTCTACTGCTCTTTGCAGAGCATTCTTCAACAGCTGAGGCCTGCAGAGAAAACAAAAAATAGCGATAAATATACCAATGAAGAAAGTTTTGAAAAAATAGATCCAGGGCTAGTCCCTGAACTAAAGTTCTGATCCCTATTATATGTAGTCACTTGTTAAAATGGACAATAAATAAATTATTGGCACCCTTCACAAGTGGCATTCTTTTTTCTTCAAGCAAAGCAGCTAAGTCATTAGCTGGACATACACAATCATGTACCATACAGAGCCAATTTCCAAATTGTCAGGGTAGCTCCAAAATCCTATCATTTATCATCATCACATCAAAAGAGTAATCAAACTGTAATCAAAGTCCCATCCAACTCTGGAATTCTCTGAGGCAAAATTTTCAGATGTTTTTAAAGTATATAACACATTAACAAAACACAACAGAGTCACTTTTTGCAAACCAGTTATCTAAAGTCAGCCTAATAAAATATAATTCCCTGAGAAAGAAAATGAGCTCTTCTTATCATAGTATCTGTCTTAAGAGGGTTATAGTTAAGAAAAAAAAAAACAGGTCATTAAAACCAAATGGCAACTAAGAAAAAACTGAGTATCATTAAAAAGATAAGGTGTTGAAGCAAGAGCTCTTTTGTCAAGGGGCAGTGGTCTACATGGTGGGTGGGGAACCTCAGGTTCAGCGAGACACTCAAGCTGACTTAGGATTTAAGAGTATAGTATTAAACGAGACAGAGTCAAATAGAAAGCTAAACATCCATGCCAACAATACATCTGAAAGAGGGTTAGCCATAATCTATAAGTCTGGTGATGTGTTTTGATGCCTCTCAAGAATTCCAAGAATAGCACTCAATGAGTAGAATATCATGAGACTCTTGCAACTGGTTAGCTGCTAGGTAGACAGAAAAAAGATCAGTGGGGCAGCCACTGAGGGACAGAATAATGAGAGCCAAACTATTATCATTTGATGTGCTTCACTGAGCTTTGGTATTTTTCTATGGAGAAGAAACTCTGGATCTTTTATTAACCTCTAAGCATAACAGGCTGAGTGAACACCACTGTTTTTAATTACATCATCCTTATGTTCAGGGAGGAAGAGTAGCATCAATGTTCTAATAGGATGCTGAAGACTACTTACTATGCTATCAAAGCTTGTGAATCCCTGACAGTCACACAAAGAAACTCTCAATTTAAAACAAAAATCCCAAAGAAAATACTTCTAAGCCAGTGCTATTCCATTCAGGATGAATGACTTACATCATAACACCCTCCACTCCCCCACTGCACACACTCAAAGTCATTCATCCCACAAACATTCACTAAGTATTTATTATGATTATGTAGGAATAAACATGTAGATCTGGTCACTAAACTCAAGGAGTTTAAGAGATGTTGAATACATAATAATTATGGTAGAGAATGACAAGGGTCAGGGTTGAAGTACACGCACAGAGGTTTGGGAAGGCAACTGAAGGAGTAACTTAACTGTCAAACAATTTTTCTATTAGTTGCTCCATAAGTTAGATGGGTTCTCAGATTGGTCCCATTTCTCTAATCACTGCCATAACGTTACAGCAAACCCACCATGCCCTCTCCCCTCTGGGCACTGTGCTGCTGTTTTTCATAGTGCACACCACTATTGGATCAATACACCTACAAAGAGACCCTTTGATACTCAGCTGACCAGGTGTCAGGTCTTAATGCCTCAATCCAGATTCAAAGTCCTCCATAACATGGCCCCATCGCTTGTTAGCCCAGACCCAGCCAGACCCAGGCTTTCTTCAATTCCCAGTGAATACGAACTCCTGCCTCTGAAATGTTCTCATGCAGCTCCTTTCAGAATACCTTCCTCATCTATCATCCCATCTAAATTCTACACATCCTTCTAGACCTCATCAAGGCTCATTTCTTTAACTTATTGCTAACTCCCAGGCAAAGCTACCTTTCCTGAAAAATTCTACAGTACATATCACACCATTTTACATTATGGTGCCAAGTGTTGTTCTAAATGCTTTACATGTATGGAATAAACAAGATTAACATAATGACCCCAAGAAACAGGTACTGTTGTTACTTGTACTTCACCAAAGGGGAAAATGTTAAGTGACAGAAAAATTCAGTCATTTCTCCAAGGTTACACAGCTAGACAATTTGAGAATCAGGTCACCAACTTGTTCTGACTCCAGATTCTGCATTCTTACCATGCTGTGCTTGCACTTTCCAATGTAAAACAACTCTGAACAGTGGGAAAGCAAGAGGCATATAACTGAAAAATACAGGTCTGATTTCCCTAGTGAACAGCCAGATAACCCTGAGTAAGAATTTTTATCAGCAAATTTGAGGTAGGAATATATATTTTTAAATCTATTTTGAGAATTATGGAAAACAATGTAAACAAAAGTGTTTAATAAAGCCCTATACAAATTCCAGGGACTCTTTTATTATTATAACAAGTTTTTTAAAAATATTAGTCCAGGATAATTAGAAAACAGAATAATAGGTGATTGTTGGTGGCCATGTTTTTCAACTTGTGGAGAGAGTAGGTCTGCACTGACAGATGAAAATGAAAGCCATGTGCAGAGAGAGCTGAACGTAAAGGATGGAGAGCAAAATGCAGCAGAAAGGATAGCAGCAACGGTTCTGAGTGGCAGGAATCTAACTAAGAGAGTTATTACATCAGTCTGTTAGAAATGCATAAACGGAATTAAGAAGATCAAGAGACTCTTGACATTACTCAAAGAGTTGAAACACCCAAGAATCTAAAGGGCCTCTGAAGAAATTAATATGTTTAGAGAGAAGTACAGGGCATAAAACCAATTCTTGGGATATGTTCACATCTTGGTGTGGGTAGAAGAGACAAACAAAAAAACACAGTATAATGAAGTTACACCATACACAAAGATTAGATAGTAAAATCTGATTTCTCATGCTATGTGACAGAGTTAACCTTGAAAGTTTCTCAAGGCACTGTGAAGCCAGCCCAAAGTCTATGTAAACCCAACATACCAATTTTTTCCCTAGGATTGCAATAAATCATTATCAAACTAAGGAAGTGCCTTGCATGTTACATAAAAAATGGTCTTTAAACATTAGAATTATGTTTAGGTGTAATGCTCACTCATACCATGAGAATTATGTTGGAACTGAGGCTAATAATAGTAACATTTTTGATCATTTACTATGTGCTAGGCCCTGTTCTAAGAGCTTAACATGTACTAAGAGATTTAAGCCTCCAAACAACTCTTGTGTTATACACTGTTTATCAATGAGGGAACTGAGACACAGATAATTTATTCAGGGATACAAAGCTAGAAAATGACAGAATCAGGATTTAAACCTAAAGAGTCTGGTTCCAAAGTCGGTGCTCTTAACCTCAGTGCTCTACAGCCTCCAGGATATGGGAGCAGATATTCATGTTTCATCCCACATGCTCTAGGACATTATGTTCCTTAAGTGGAACGGCCAGGTGAAGTGCCCATATTCATTTATTCAACTAATATTGATTGAGCATCTATGGTGCGCTAGGCTTGGGGTAAACAGAAGTGAAAAACATTGATAAAAATCCTGGCTTTCAGGAATCACCTCCACAATTGTCATTTTATGCCTCAGTAACGCAAGTCAGTACTGTACTAGGACAATGTGCATTCAGTATAGAAATCGTCTGCAGAAAGGACTCTGGATTAAACACAATTTTCCAAAAGTCACTGTAACAAAGATTTCACACAAACACCCTCAAAACACAAACTCCGTGAATTACAAATTTAGGCAAATTATATCTGCATGAGTCCACAAACACATCTGACATCTAAATGATCAGCCTAGATGTTTTTCAGTGGCAGTTTTTTACAAATGAATTATCACAATTCTCTGAATTTTACATTATATGTTTCAATTATGATTATGCTACTTCTATGTGGCATTAAGTGTTAATCAGAAGCCTGAGTTCTCAGTTAAAACTCTAAATAAAAAATTATGAGTACTAACCATCTTGCAACTATTAGGAATGGCTACTATCAAAAAAACAGAAAGTAACAAGTGTTGGAGAGGGTATGGAGAAATTAGAACCCTTACGCACTGTTTATGGAAATGTAAAATAGTGTGGTCACAGTGGAAAACAGTATGGTGGATCCTCAAAAACTTAAGAATAGGATTATTTTATCAGCCAGCAATTCCACGTCTGGGTATGCACCCAAAGAACTGAAAGCAGGTCTCACAGAGGTATCAGTACACCAATGTTGATAGCACTATTCACAAAAGCTAATGAAAGCAATGTAAGTATCCACTGACAGATGAAAAGATAAGCAAAATGTATTATATATACACAAAGGAGTATTATTTAGCCTTAAAAAGGAAGGAAATTCTGACAAGTGACCATGTGAATGAACCCTGAGGTCACAAAAAGGCAGCTACATCTTGTAAGATTCCAGTAATGTGAGTTACTTAGAGTGTCAGATTCATAGAAACAGAAAGTAGAATGGTGGCTGCCAGGGCTGGGGGAAAAGAGGGAATGGGGAGTTACTACTTAATGTATATGGGGGATGAAAAGAATTCTGGAGATGGATGGTAGAACTTTATGAATATATTTATTACCACTGAACTGTACACTTAAAAAGATAGTAAATTTGTGTATTTTACCACAATAAAAAATATTTTAAGTAATGAAAGATGAGAGTACCTAAGAGTTTTAACAATGGATATTCTTGCAACTGACATTATGAAAAGAATTACTCTATCAGAGTCTTAATAAAAGTTAACATGTGGTCTGGGTTTCAAAAAGAAACTAGTTAGAGAATATGAAGAGAACGTATTGGGACAAAAAATAAAACCAGAAAAGGTTTATTCCTAGCCTAGTTAAAAAGTAACTCTTCTTGAATATTTAATCTTTCTTTCTCATGAAAAAGGGGCTAAAAAAATAACAGAGATATCTATGCTTTAAAGTCTAAGCCAATGATTCCTACCTGATGTCCACTCTAAGTTTAGGGTAATACTGAGACACATATTTCCTGATGAGACTGTAGGAAGCTTCTTTAGGTTCACAAAGGCGAGTAAAGGCCAGTGGGAGGATGTCCTCCAATTTTACTTGGGGTTCTGGATCCACTGCAGAGCTCCTGTTCTGAAATATAGTATCAAAAATCATCATTAACATGATACAGAGCTCTGATCAAACACTTCTATATTCAACTCAAGGAATTTCCTAAGTTGACTGACAAATCAATTAGCCAACAGAAAACTTTTTCCCATATTCAAACAAATCCTAATACCACAGTGGAGCAATGTCTTTTGTGTGTTAGTTTCTTTGAGATAAAAATTTCAGATTGAGAGTTAAAAATACACATAAATATAAAAAGGAACAGTAGACTTTATTTAAAGGTCTTAATTCTTAGCCTTCAATAATAAAGAACGACAAGGATCATGCAGTGCCAAAAAGCATCACACAGAAAGTTGTTTTTGAAATGTGCCTGAAAGTTTTATTAAGAAATACAAGTCTTCATACTACACTGACAGACAGTGACTGCATTGGGGTATGGGTGGGGACTTGATAATATGGGTAAATGTAGTAACCACATTGTTTTTTCATGTGAAACCTTCATAATAGTGTATATCAATAATACCTTAATAAAAAATTAAAATAAAAAAAAAGAAATACAAGTCTTCAGAGTTGTAAAAATAAGGACATAGAGAAATATTCATGATTTTAATTACTGACAGAGGAAGTACTAGATATTCCACTTTATTGTTGTATAATTCTTTCCATAAATGAAATTACATGTCTTGGATGAGAGGGGGAATGTATTTACAAAAAAAAGAAAAGAAAAACTGGCTCTGGGTATAGTTTTGGAGTCTAATATTAAGTAAAAACTTATTTAATGCCTTTTTTGGTTTGAAAGATACTTCATAAAAAGTAGTACAATTTATAAAGCTGAAGGTAATTCAATATAGGGCAGCTAAGTGCATGGGCTCTGGGGCTGGGGTGCTTGGATTTGCAGTGTCTATTCAACTCACTAGCTGGGTGATAATGAGCAAATTACTTACATAACCTCTCAAGACCTTAGTAGAAAGGCTGCACTTTGTATAATGCCTGGCACACAGTGAACACTCAAAAAACATTGCTATTAGCAGCAGAGCCATTACAGTGCTCAATCAAACTGAGGTATAGACTTACCTTTCTGTTTCTGGATTTCTGAGGTGTTTTTCTTGATTTTTGGACCACAACAAAACTCCCAGAAGCACCTTTTCCCTTTACCTAAAGTAAATTAATTCAGTTGCAATGACCAATATTTTTATTTTAAATTATTTTGGTTTTCTTATTTATAATGTTGTACTAGATCAAGTGAATTACAGGGTATGGTAATGTAAGAACTAATGTAATGCTGTTGAACTCTTCAAAGGAAACAGAACAACAGATGAATCAAAAGACTTGGATCCTACTTACGGTACAATCTCACTCTTCAATAACGGGATAGCCCCATAAACTCTCTAAGCTTTTGCTTCCACATCTACAAAACTGGGGACAATGTGATAACAGGTTCAACAGTCTACTACAACTTAAAAAAAAAAAAAAGAAAAAAAGCCCCATGGAAGGAAGGGAAGGGACACAATCTCTTGGGGAAAATGAGAACACCTCTATCTTGAAAGGAGAGTAGGTCCTTGGCAAAAGTTTAAATTTAGTTATCTCAGGCCACAATGCTTCCCAGTTTGTCATTACAGATTATTACTGCATATGGGGAAGGTTATCTAATAATTCTTGTATCTAATAATGGTATGTGTAAATCTTACCATGTACGTCCGCAGTTTACAAAGTACTTTCACAGAAACTTTAAAGTTGATTCACATTAACCTGAGTTCTCCACACCTCTCAGCAACAATACTTTTAAATTGTTCAAAACAGACCAACAGACAATACTTTAAACTTTATCTACACTGCTATGAATGCAACAGTCAAGCTAAAATGCTTTTAACCTATAAACTGTTTAAGGATCAGACTGAGAGTCAATGTATGAAGCAAGAATAGGTCACAAACTGTATTTTCATAAAGAAAACATGAAGCCAGCCCATAAACTGTGCTGATACACACTATGATATAGGAGAGGTCTTTGGTTCTAATTATATTGGTTAGATAATACCCTTTAATCTATGATTATTTTGAAAGCCATTTAAATATTAGTTTTACAACATTTTGAGAAAGCTAGAATGTAAGCTCCACATAACAGGAATGTCTGTTTTACTCACTGATGGACTCCCAAGCTCCTGGCACACAGAAGCCACTTGATATATGTACTTATGGAATTAAGTTATTGATGAAAGTTCCTAAGCAAGAGTTTTAAATGCCTGAGTGGCACAGAATTCTGTATGAATCAAACCATGCAGAAAGGTACAGAAGAAAAGCAACAGCATCCTGGGAATACAGTGGCCTACGTCCTCAGAATCATCTCTGCCATTATGACGGGACCTTGGTGGTTACATCATCCCTCCTGACCTCTGAAGAGGGTTTAGGTAGAGCCCATTCTAGCTTTAGATTTTTATGATTCTAAGCAATATTTTGATGTACTATGCAAAGTAACAGAGATTTTTAACTGAAATCAGTAATTGATTTTAGTACTAGTTGCAATTTACTCAAGCTTCTCTAATGCTCTAGTTTCTAAATAGTATCTCAATAGTTTTAGATACTATTAAGGTGAACCCATTTCAAAGACAATTTAAAATGGTAAGTCTAGTCACCTGAATCAGGCTTTAAAACTAAGAACAATTATCTTTTTTGCTATTGCAAAAATAGGATTCCTTAAACCCTACTTCTCATCTTCAGCACTACATGATCTCAAGCACAAGCAACCCCCCCAAAAAATCCAATTAAGGGTACAAGCAGCTAGAAAAAAATTACACTACCATGCTGCTCCTGCTTTCTAGAAAAATTAACTCGTTAAAGGTAATTGGCACCAGTGATTTTGAAACCTAGTCTCAGATAATAAACCAGGTTAAGCTTAAGCATTTCACTATTAACTTATTTTGAACAAAAAGATACAAAGACCTAAATGTTACTAAATATGGACTTAGAGCAAATACATGTTGAAATGATCTTACTACCAGTAACTGTTTAATACCTGTTTGATGACACCTCTACTTAATTCTCTTTTCAGTGCTTGTTTAAGGAGGTAGCCCCTTCTCTCCAGCTCCAGAGAAGGGTACTTATGGATGATATATTTTCGAATAGCAACCACTGATGCACCACTCTTCTGGAAGCATGCCTAGAAAACAGATTTATCAAAACTTTACACATTAAACTATTTTTCATTAGACAGAGAATCTGACATGTTTTCAAAATAAATTATTTTTGAAGTGAACTTGATAATGGATGGTAAAATCCATTTTATCCGGCAGGGAAGAATGAATGATATTTCAGGTAACTTCTTCATGGCTATGGAGAAATACAGAGTTACACTATTTCTGAAGTAATACTTATAAAATTGTTCAAAACAGCCAAAGAGAAGATACATGTGAGCAACATTTTGTGTGTTAATGAAGAACCTCTTTCCATTTTACTTTGATTCTATATTTAGAAGACAGATCATTAGCACTGAGAACGGGGAAAGCAGAATGTTTCTAGCACCTGTAGGACCACAGAGCCGGCCCATTTTATGGAATGAGCTCTGGCACACCAGGACCATTATTTTTCTGCAGTTTTTGTGTGATTGTCAATGGAGAATTTAAGCAAAGATAATCTGAATAAATGGCATAAAACCGGGTTTACTTAGGACAAAGTCTTATGGGAGTTTTGGGTCACAAGGAAGGCATTTAATTGTAATTTAAAGTGCCCTTTTCTATTTCCATCCTACTTATCTATATTCCACCTAACTAATGCCCATGAAGATAAGTAGGAGTAGGTCATTATGTCACAAAGGCTGAAAATTTTTTTCAGACACTTTACATGTTGAGCACAGTTAAGCAGCATTTGTTATTTAGAAGGAGCTGTTATTTATCTAACGGGCAAGTCTACCAATTCTGTGTTGCCATTGTCTATAAACTGAATGTAGCACTTAGTCTCACAAGATGAAGACTTGATTGAATATTATGTTACGTACTTTGACAATACAGAAAAATAAATCACAGATAGATGGGCCAGAAAAGACTACAACACAAAACAAGCTGTATTATTATGGGTCACCTACTTCATATAAATGTGTCTCACCTACTACAACCTATTTAAGTTCACTCCAGGTCTTGTGAGAAGACACAAAGCCAAGAAAATCAAGCAGAAAAGAACTCTCTAAAGCTAAAACAATCCCTTGTGCCACCAAACTGACAATGAAATGGAAGTGGACAACAGGATTCCTGTTTGACTCAGAAAATGCTATCAGTGTTCTGAAATCATGATTTGTTACACTACATGGAACACACATTTTGTATATACACACACACAAACACAAACACACACAATCATACTCAAACTATTCTTTAGACCTAATTATACTATTTTAATTTTTCTGTTTTCTACTGTTTAAAAATTTTGGTTCCTCTCCATCCTTACTGTAACCCTGGTCCTCTAACCTAGGCTGAATGGTCACAAGGTGAAATACTTGAAGAAAGGGTACACAAAAGAGATCTCACTACAGCCAAGCTATCTAGACCAGAAAATTTTCTACTGAGTTGAGGGCACTCTTGCAAGACTACAGGGAGAGGTCTGATGGCAAACCCTTTTCCAGTTCATGTGTCAGTGCCTGTCTTCTAGTTCCTGAGAATGATCATCAAACAGGCTGCTCCTTCCTATGTACACCACCCTTGGTTAAACTGGTCTGTATACCACTCTCCCCAGTTCCAACCCAGATCCTATAGAGTCCCCAAAATAAGGGAGTTTACAGCTTCTACTTTAACTCCTCTTATCTAGTCATGTAAAATAAACAAAGCAATATTAATCAGAAAAATTTATGCACAAAAAAGCAAGGGCAGATTGGAAGGTAACCTTAAAAATTGAAATAAGAAAACTATACCTGATGATGTAAGCTAATGACAGTCAATGGATTATAGCAAAGCCATAAAGCTATATGAGGACAATAATTTTTCAAGTAGTTTGGAATGGCTAGGTAATGAAGCAAGCCATGATTTCTGAAGGGGTTTCTTATAGTTTAGCTGTGAAAGATAATAATTACCGATACTAGACACTCAGCTTTGAAAATGGACCTAAATATAGTATATATATTTTTAAGTAAAAATTCTCAATGCTGTTCAGTTAACCCTGAGTCCCAATTAGATTTCTTAAGGATAAAGATCCCATTTGTCTTATTCTATGCTGTATTACTAGTAGGGCTGCTTGACAGAGAAGTCAGTTCTCAAATATTTGTTAAATGAATTAACATGTTAAAAACCATACCTAACCAATAACTGAGTAAAAAAGAATCTAAAGATGAGTTTAAAATACTTGCTATAGTAAATTTGAATTTTTAAAAAACTTAACCAAATGTGCTCACCAAATGTGTTATTATAAAAACATGGAACTTCAAAATGGCTTTCTTCTATTTAAATCTCTTCTAGGAAGCAGAGCAAGATTTCTGATGTCCAGACATGAGTACATCATTTTCAAATAAGCAAAAGATGAACAGAATAAATGTAAGATGAACTGCTTGAAATAAAAACTTGCCTTAATGGCCTCAGTTAGGATTGCATCCATCTTGGGACGTGGGGAGGAAGCCATCGGTGTTTGTTTCTGGGCCCTGGCTAGTTGGCTGGCAGAAAGGGTAGCCCAGGAAGGTATTGTTTTTTTCACTTTCTTCTCCTTTTCTTTAGACTGATCTTTTTCACTTTAAAACAAAGAATTATTACACAAGATAAACGCTCCAGAAAGAGGTATAAGTCAGAAAGAGTACACACCAGGGAAGGATAAAAATTTATTTTTTAAATTTATTTTCACACTAAGTTGATTTGTAAAATAAACAAAATTTTACAAAATAGGACATTTAAAAAAAAATTGGGTACTATAAATGAATCAAACAGGTGTTTTCCCTTAGGTGCAGGAGAGAGGAATCATATAAATTAGTACTGGTATAAAGGGCCAGTACATAAAAAGAAATGAGAATTCTAAGTGTATTCTAGTGACAACTACAACAGATGCAATTTAGTATAATGGAAAGACCTCAAGCTCTGAGGTTAGAAAACCTGGGTTTGAGTTTTAGTTCCAGTATTTACTAGCCATATAATCTTAGCAAGTGAACCGAGTCTCAGTGTCCCCACCTGTAAAATAGTAATACTAAATACTTAACAAGGTTGTTGCAAAAGTTAATGAGATTATGTTTACAAACACAATTATGTGAGCCATAAAGCACTACACAAATTTTATTCTAATAACAACAGTACTCCACACACCTAAAATACAGGGTAGCTGTTAAAAACTTCAGGCCTTATGCCTATGAACTGGGCTAAAGGACTCCCTGGAATTTCAGCTAGAAGGTACAGTTATTATCAAGTTACTTCTTTATTAAAAAAGTAATTCCTAATGGTTCCAACCCATTATGAAAAGAATAGAAATTTTAAATTAAAAAAGAACTGCCACCTCACTGTACAGATTATCAACAGCCAATTTTGCAGTCAATTTCTCAAAGTCACCCTCCAACTGAATACTTCATCAAACATACAATTTTAGGTGGCTCTAGCAATGACTTTATAAATATAGATTAATTTTTTTCTAACATAAAGAAGCACATAAAAGAACACTCTGGCACAGAGGGAGGAATAAAATGGTGAAGTGTCTCCCAGATCAGAGTTTTGTAGTCATGATTCATTTCTTAATGAAATCATGTTGGTGCTTAAAATATGAGACATTCCCACAATGAATCTAAGTGCAAAAAACACATTCCAAAGCCAAAAGGAATGATTCTGATAGCTACTACAAATTCTAAAAGGCCATATAACTACAAATATGTATTTCAAATGATAAATCTAAAAAGTAAATCCAAATAGCACATATCTAGCATGAACCAATGTTAACACTTTAAAACAATATGACCAGCAGCCCTTTCACACAGTCTTCGATTATAAACAGCAGAAAGGTGTAACTCCTTACTCCTTTTTGGTTTCCTCAGAAGACTTGTTTTCTTCCTTCTCTTCATTCTCAGGGTCCCCCTTTGGATGCTCTGTCTCACTAGATGTAGCAGGTGGAGTTTCATTCTCTTGTTCTTCTACAGTGGAGACAGATTCCTCTGAACTTACATCTGGCTCTAAAAAAATCAGTTGAGAACAATTTCATCAGGAAGATATATTAGAGCCTGAATCAATAAAAGGGTACAAATTTATCTTGTTACAGATAAGTCAAATGTTCCAATTAACAGATGGATTCTAAAATGAACAAATGACTGTGAATACAGTTTTCTTTCCTTCTTTATGTCACTCTAACTGCCAATTCAAGGGGTTGTTTATCCAGACTATTATACATGGGAAAAGGAGATGGACTAGGAAATTAAATTAACACAGAAAAGGAAACTCATTTTATCCAAATCAAATCTTTTGATTTTCTACTCTGCAATATTAATGACTAGACTTGTACTTAAGCAATCAGCCATTTCATAATTTAACAGACACATCTTAGTAAGGGAATAAGTAATATAAAATTAACAAGCATTTTCCAAGTGAAATGATTAGATCAAGAGTTGAAATATGAGAGGGGGAATTCTGAGGTCTGCAGCTGCTTATCTATGTCTTTCCTCAGCATGTCTCTTGGAACAGCTACTATAAAACACAGAACCCTGGGAAATGGTTAAGTAGGGACTTTAAAATAAAAGGACCTCAGGGGCAAAAAAATAAAAATGCATGTTCGAAGAGTTTGGTCATTTAAATTATATGAACTAATTATTGGCATAAAGATGAAGACTTATTTCTGGACTTCACATAAACAAGTAAAAGAATAAGAATGACACTTCCTTCTTATAACCACCACCACATATATCCAATTCTAAAGGAACTTCTACTTTCTCAACAAATTAAAATTCTAAACCATAAATTTCAGGACAAACAACTATCATATGTAAATCTCATCCTGGATTATGCTCTTCAACCAGACTTGAATATAAGTAAAAAATCCTCCTATAGGGCATTACGATTAGCATGTGTAGTGGTGGTGGGGGCACGGGGAGGGCTGTACAGCACAGAGAAGACGAGCAGGGATTCTGTAGCATCTTACTACACTGATGGACAGTGACTGTAATGGTGTTTGTCAGGGGGACTTGGTGAAGGGGGAGCCTAGTAAACATAATGTTCTTTATGTAATTGTAGCTTAATGACACCAAAAAAAAAATCCTCCTATAAATGTTCAGCCCAAATTGAGATTTTAGAGTCATATATATTTGGATTCAGGTTCAGTCTTTGTAACTTTATAGCTTGCTATGTTAGGGCAAGTTCTTTGACATCTCCAAATCTCCCTCTATGAGGATAATACAAAATGTTTTCAGAGAAGCCTATATGCCAGCATTTGTACTGTGGGTAATTCCCATTCATCTTTGGTCTCTGCTGATTCTACAGCTGTTTCAAAAAGTATTAAGGTTGAACTTCATTATAACAACAGTATCTGGTGATACAGACAATAACTGCAGGATGTATCTTTATCACAATGTACCTTTTACTGTCTCTCACTCCAACAATTCGACCTGAACAGCTACATGAGTAAGAACTTATTAGTCATATTTACTTATTTATACATTGCCTTATTATAAAAAGCATGAAAAGCTAAGAACCATTTACTGGGTTTTACTAAACTAATAGAGCCATGAATTTAATTTCATATTATTCTCTCTTCTCAAGAATAATTACTTAATGGGTGGTGGCTTACTAAAGGTTTACTCAACAGATATTGAGTATGCATTATATATGACATTGTCTCCAACTCATTGAACTATTGTCCATTTCTGTGTGAAATGTAGGATTTATAAAATTTAAAATGAGTTAAGTCCAATCATCTTCATGTACAAAATACAATAATGGAATAGAGAGAGATTAAACATACAATCTGTGAGGTGACTTACCGGTCCTTTATAAATTCTCGGCTTATTTCTAATACTGTACACATGAACCATCCGGCATGAATTCTGAAAACTGATGTTAGTGATTTAATGGCTTCAGCTGGCTGTTAAACAAATATGGATCAAGATAGGCCACCAAGTGGCTTATATCACTGCTGGACAAAATAACCTATCTTCATTCAATTTACCAGCACCTATTACTTTTTTAATATGCTGATTCCTGTGTTTCCTGATTGCCTTAAGGCAGGGTACTCAAATTGCTTACAGTATTCATCTGAGGCTTTTGAGACAAAATCCAGGCTCAACCGTTAAAGAGCATATCCCTGGTGCACCAAGGGATAAAGGCAACAAGGGTCTATGTGTTTTTTATTCCTTATCTATACTGATCAGTAAATCTTGGTTCTAATAGCCATGACAGGGACAGCACCATGTGCTCATCCCTGGGAAACTCAAGATAAAAGGCAAGGGAGAAAGGAGAAAAGGATAATGAAAGAAAGCAAAAAATGGTGAAAAGGAAAAACAGGGAAAAGAAGAGGTGGGTTAGAGATGCCACAAAAGGGCCCTAATACTCCAGGTGATGAGTCTACATTTCTCTCAATTCATTCTGTTTCCACCTCTGGACAATTTTCTCTCCACCAAATACTGAAGTTAAATAAAACAATGTCTTGATTGCCCTTCTGCTCCCTTCAAGGCCTCCAGATGATTTCTGGGTGAGCCTTCCTTTGCCCATCAGGAAGGCCCAAGTCCTCCATTATTCCACAGGGTCCTCAATCCCATGACACTGTATGTCCACAGGCTACTTTTTGACTGTTCCTCTTCTCTCCATTTTTTAGTTTTTAATTCCAAGAACATGAAACTTTCTCCTTCCAAAAATCCTTAGTAGAGACAAGATGGAATTCTTACTTGTCCACAGGGTCTGGAAATGACATACCAACAGGTACCACACTTCTGTCTTTAAATGTTCCCCAAAAAAACTTAGTCAGTGAAAAAAGAGTAAGTTCAAGGAATTTATGGGACACTCCAAATTGGAGTAGAAACTTTTGCTTTTTTAAGTTTTTCGCTGCTTTACTTTACCTGGCTTTTCTTCCTCCCCTTCAGCAAGCTTGCTTTTGGGAGGAGTTTCCCGAGTAGAATTCACAGCTCGACGAATCGGCATGGCGCTATCTTCTACCTTCTAAGAAAAGAGATGGCCATAATCACACATGCATAGAAGTTTTTTTTTTTCTTTCCTTTCTTTCTCAAAGGGACCTAACTAGGTTTCAGAAGATGTAGGAGAATTCTTCAAGTCGACTCCAGGATCTGGTGCAAATTACTTTTAACAAGTTTGAAGTAAAGTATGATTTTTAAGAAGTACTTTTCAAAACATTTTATTTTAGCTAGAATTTCAAATGGAAACAATTACAATTTATTTGGAATACAGTTACAAGGTTGGAAGTTTTTTTCAGGAATTTGAGGAGGAAGGAAAGATGAAAAGAACTCTATGTCTATTTGATTTTTTTCAGATTCACAACCCAGACTCCCCTGAATAGAGGAAGGAACATGTACCAAGAAGGACCCAGCAGGGCCTGAAGTCAGGGACTGATCCAAGAGAGAGCTTCAAGAATGTGTCAGCCCCTACCTCACCTAACTTGTCCGCGTGGATCAGCTGAGCTCCTACTATAAGTGGGAGTGCCTTAGGATGGACGAGTTCACCTGGAGATGTATCAGTCGCCATTTAAAATAATTTCTAGGCCCGAGTACAGGTTACACTCTGAAGCCTCTGCTGTTAACCACAAGGATTTTTCCTAATGGTTTCAGTGTGGTGAAGAGTCAACCTAAAGCACAGAAAAGACCTGGTGTGAAGATTAACAAAAAAACAAAACTAAACTGTCTAAATTTAAAATACATCCAAAGAGAAAAAAATTTAACTATAAAACTTATAGTTAAGTGACAGATGACTTGGTCAGTTATCATTAAGATAAAATCACTAATGAAATATTAGCTATGTAAAGCAGCAACTAAGACAAATGCATAAGCCACAGCAGCTGTTGCACCTTCCACATGAACAAAGGCGACAAGGACAAGAAAGCTCATAAGGAACCTAACCCCATCCCCTCTTGCTACCGTCAGGAACTTAGAAGGGATAAAATAAGGACACTAAGGAACAGTTTAATCAAATGTTTACTCAAAGATCAGTTTACTAAAGAAAGCAGCTTTTGTTGTCATTGTTCTCAAAGGGGTCAGGAAAATTTACTGTAACCTTACTCCAGCTCCATCAGAGAAGTAACATAAGGGCAAAGATACTGAAGAGCATGATATTCTAAGAGCCTCCAGACCCAGAGAAGCAAATTTAGACCATAACCTAGGAGAACAGAAGTATGCTTCTAAGACCTTGTCATATTTTTAATGCAAGCAAAACTAACAGAAGAATGTAATTAAATATTCAAAGATAACTCATATAGTCACTCAAATTTACCTGATCATTAATACCCTCTGTCACCCCAAAAATATTATCTGGGACTCAGTGGTATTTTGTAATAAAAATCCCTCCAAAATATAAGAAAATGATCAGTTAAATGTTTAGATCTCCGTGCTAATGAACATAAACAGAGAGTTGGGGAATGATAGAAATCAATCAACTTCTACTTTACCTCTAATACTGTCTAGGAATTCAGAAGTTTTTAATTTGTCGGGTAATAGTCTCAAGCTACAACAACTGGGATAAATTATCCAAAAAATCCAAATATAGAGGGAAAACCTTTTTATGTGAACACCAAGAGCAATGCCAATCAGCTGCAAGGAAAGGCAGCCAAAGGACTCAAGATAGTATAAGGCACTAAACCTTATCAAGAGTAAATTAGGAACATACAGGAATATTTAAAAAGTTACCAACTGTCATCAAAACTAAATGCATAGCAATTCACTTCAAAGAACTATAAAATACAGAAATAAAAATAGTTGTTCTCTGATTTGTGAAAAGACGGCCAGTTGAGCTCTAGGACTTATTTAGGTTTGTGAAACTTCAAAGTCTACCTTGGAATAATTTCAATATATAAACCTGCTCAGTCATCCAGCTAGCATTTATATAGCAGTACAATTTCCTTGATAATAAAAAAGACCTAAGCAAATCAGCTGGTATGTTTTTCACATGTGAACACAACACTGAAGTGAAACATCGCCATCAGGTATTCTTGCTAAAGTGACACTGCTAAGGAATTCCTCTGTTAACTCTGACAACACTAGCCAAGTTGAAAAATGCTACTTACAAGTCAGCAAAACCTTCAGGAGTCCTTGTTCATTGGATATCCTTTAAAAAATATTTCCTCTGTAACAAAATACTGAAAAAAGTGTCTAAACCTTTCCAGTCAAAACTGTGTATTCACTAATTACTCGAATTAAAACAAATGGGTTAGGGGGTTGAGCAAAGGAAGCTACTCTTAATGCCAAAGTGGTAAGAATGACTAAAACCAGGGCAACAACAAATACACAGTTCATAAAGGTATCAGACAACGCTAACCTAAGGACAAGAATGAAAGCTTAAAGTAGCCAGATAAGTATGCCCAGGTTGGAATAAAAAAAGATGGTTTGCCAATCTTCCTGGCTGCATCCAGCAAAAAAAAAAAAAAGATCCGGACATTCTCCTGCTTATAACTTCCCAATTACTACCCAACCCCTTTTTTCACTAATCTCACCTCCTCCTACTATACCCATCACTCCACTCTCCACACACAGATCCTTCGGCCCCTGAACTGTGTGCTCTTCTCATCCCTGCCTCAGAGTGTTTGCACGTGCTGTGCTGTTCTCTTAAACTACAATAGTCCTTTCCTTGACACTTCAATCAGGTTTCTGCTCAGTGTCACCCGCTCAGAAAGGCCTCCCATCTTCATTTTTCTTCAGGTTTCTTTACAGTACTTACCACCACCTGAAATTCAAAATATGTCTGTTTGTTTATTATGTATCTCTCCCAATGGAATATAAACACTGCAGGGACTAGGACTCAATTCACCACTGTATTCCAAACACTTAAACAGTTTCCAACAAATGGGCCTGGATAAAAACTGGGAAGAAGTTGAATAACAATGACATCTGACAGTACTTAGCACTATATTCGGTATATGTGAAGAAAACCTAAAAAAAATAAAATCTCCCAGTTATTTGGGATAAATATTAGTAAGTGTTTGCCTCAGCTCTAAACTTCCTTAGTAAAAGTCACAGAACTTAAAGCTTCAGTCTATAATTCTTTTACAATAAGTTGGTCAATGAGTTGTTTAATAAGTTCATTGTTCATTACAGAGTTAACAAAACTATATGGACAGTTAATTCACACTGCCTGAACATCACCATGTACCTACTAATTTAAGTTTTTGTTGCTGCACTTCTGAGTAAACAGATTTTATGCTGCCATGCTTGTTGCCTGGCAGAGATCTTACCTGGATGGTTCACTGCTGCATACTTGGTGCCTAAAAAATCACCAAGAACAGAACAGGTACTCAACAAATACTTGTTAAGTGAAAGAACAGAGGAAACTTGTTTTTCACCTGGGTTCTTTTATGTGCTAAAAACAAATAATCTCAGTTTACCTGTGGTTTATGTGGTCATTAATCCGTTTAAAAAAATTTACTGTTGGATAAACTATACAAAGATTTGCTTTTCTCAGGGGAAATGCTAAACTGTTTTAATTCAGGCAATAAAGAAAAAGTGGTAAAAGTAAAAAGTCTACTTTTGAGTTTTAATTTGCCTTTTCCACACTGAGAAAGCAATAAAAAAAGGAGTTTAACAATGTACTTCAGTTTACTGATATCCTTGAAAATACGCATTTTAGGGAATACTATTATTTCATACATTACCATAAGATGTATGAAATACATTACACATTATACATAACGTCATTAGCTATGCACTGAATATATCAAATTGTTCCCAATCTGAAGTCTTTCACCATATAGGTGACCCTTGAGCAAGGCGGGGATTAGCTACCCTCAGCGGAAAACTCTCATGTACTTCTGACTCCCCCGAAACTTAATACATAGCCTACTGCTGACCGGAAATGTTCCCCAAAACATGGTCAATTAACAAATATTTTGTATATTATTATATATATCCAGCTAGAGAAAACAAAATATTTTTTCAAGTTGTTCCAGACATCCAAAAAAATTTCCAATATATTTATTGAAAAAACTCTGCATTTAAGAAGACACAGGCAGTTCACACCTGTGTTGTTCAAGGGTCAACTGTATCCAGACCTATAATGGTCAGTATCACAAAAAGCACTCCAATAATCTGCTGAAAACTTTTTTTGTTCACGTCCACATTTCAGTAAATCACCTTGTACATATCTGCATTGCACACGTTTTTACTGACAATATACGGCCCTTCCTGACAAGATAATCACAATCTGGCTAAACAGTTAGGATTTCCATCTACATATGAAGACTTGAGGATGCCTCCTCCACCAACTTCCCACCCTCAATCTTCCAAATAAACTTAAAAACAAAGTAAAAAAAAAAACCTTTAAAATGTTATTTTTACTTTGAAAAGATTACGCTCAACTTTTAAAAGGAGCAATAAAAATTTAAAAAGCTCATAACAGTTTTATGCCTATGCCAGATTAAGACAAATTATATTACAGAATAAAATTAGTCACGTCCTGCTTCACTCCAAGACAAAATAGCTTGCCCTTGAAGTCTCAGGCGAATTCCTATGTATTTCTAATCGGCTTCTTTCTTTTCAGTGTAAGGGAATGTCAGGAGCATAGTAAGAGCGAGAGAATTACAAGCGGAAGGGCCAGTAAACTTCACCTGATCCTCTGTGCATAAGAGACACTCCCGCAAAAAGGTTAGGTGAGGCGTCCTCGGTCACAGACTGTGGTCAATTCGGACCCTCAGATCTGGGGCTGTCACTTCACCACTCCTGCCTCTCTGTCTTCACAAACGCTCACACTCGCAAGTTTGACTTTACTAACTACAACTACACGGTCTAAGGGGCGGTGAATAATCAGCTCTAGGCCTGCCATGGGGAAAACGAGAGCTCAGGCTCGCGTCGCAGCAGCAGCAGCTAAGCCTTCTCAGGAGCGCCAGCAGCTCTGAAACACTCGCCCCAACCGCTGAGGAACACGGCAAAGAGGGAGCCAAGAGGCAGGGAGCGGCGGCGTGGTGCGCAGGCAGAAGGCGGGGTAGAGCGGAGCCAAGATGAAGGCAGCGAGGCGGTTGCCGGGAGGGCTCAGCGGCGGCGGACACCGAGGCGCTGCGACGCGGCGAGCAGCTCGCAGCCCACGCTCCAGGATGCACGCGGCCCAGCCGACGCCAGGACCCGGGCTGCGCCCGCCCGCGAGACGCAAGAAGCGGCGGACCGCGAACAACCGCGCCCCGCGCACTCACCACTGGGAGCTCCGTAATGGCGGCGGCGGGGGCGGAGAAGCCCGGGGGCGGGCCCACCGCAGCCAGTCACTGCCGCCAGCATCTTTCGAACCCACTCGGAAAATCGCGGAGGGAGTGGGGAGACGGGGAGAGTGGGGCGGGCGACGGGGCACCAGCCATCAGCCTCGGGAGCATGCGCAAACCCTCAGCCAATCGGAGCGCGACGGGAGGACGCCGGCGCAGGCGCGCTGGGACGGAGGGCCCTGGACCAGGAAAGAGCTACCCCCGCCTTCCCTTGTCCAAACAAAACAAGGGCGGGAGCGCGCGCGCCGGAGGGCCCCGGAGGAGGTGTCAATGAGAGGGCAGGGGGCTAGGTCGCAGGGGATAAGGGAAGGGGAGGCGGAGCGGCTGGGGAAGGCAGACAAAAGGCGCCACCTCCGGGGCCCTGAGCACCCCGCCCCCTCCTCTCCGGGAGCGGCACTGGGCCCCGAGCTGGCAGCCTCGGCCGCTTGCTTTGGGGTCCAGCGAGACCGCGCCTACTGCCCGCCCGGCTGTTCCGGCCTGCGTTACCTCTGCGCTTTCCCCTTTCCTGGCACTCGCGTTCCACACGGCCTCTCGGCGCCGTCCCCGCTGCCGCCTGTCGCCTTTGCCGCCGCTGTCCTCCAGGCCCAGCCGCAGAGCTCTGCCGCCCCGCCCCCCTGCCCGCGGCCCCGAGCGCGAGCGCGCCCCCGCGCCGGCCCCGCCCCCCCCGCGCCGGCGCCGTGCCCCCAGCCCACGGAGCGGAGGGAGCGCGCGAGGCGTCCCTCCCCGGCCGGGCGTGCGGGGACGCGAGGGGGCGCTCCGGGACGCGCGGACGCCCGGGCTGGTTAGCCTGTCGTGCGGTTTTGGTTTCCTCGGAAGGGCCTTTTCTACTCCCTCGTTCAGTCTACAGTCTTAAGTGGGTTTTCGCTTTGGCGATCCGTCTGCCTTTTGGAGAGTTTGGCATTTCCTGCTTCTCTGTTTAGCCATAGCACAAGAACCAGCTACCCTTCTTTAGAAGACCGTGGAAGGTTGAAAAACCAGATAGTGGAAAAATCAGTACTTCTTTCACCTTGGTTCCCATTAAGTACCTAGACAGTGCAGGGCACAGTAGTGACTCAGAGAAAGAACTGGAGAGGTTGCATTTCTAATCTATGAAACGGTCCTTGCTGGCTCCCTAATCTGCATACACAGGGAGAGGTCTCAAAAAGGAAACCCTGGAATTAGAAAAGTGGATTCCTTTTTAATTGTCATATTTCCTTGGTATCAGTGTATTTAGGCAATGCACATACTGTTGAAAATTTAACTTCTCAAAGCCGATTTGGGAAAACTTGGTGTATTCTAAAGTAGTCGGTGTTTTGTGGTGGGGGATGGAAGAGGTGCAGGTAATGATTACTGGGAAATAACAAACACTAGAATTGCCCCGAGGCTCACAGTGGCATGACCAATAATGAAATGCGTATGTCCATCATTCTGAGGACTTAAGAAATCATTTAAGTATTTGCTAGCCTAGTAGGCTCCACCAGTAGCATTTTAACTGTCTCCACCCGCTTTCCTATCCATAGCCACCCACTCCAGCAGTTCCACAGTCAGCTGTATAAAAAGGGAACCACCGCCACCAAAAATTCCCTATAAGGAAAGCTTTATCATTAATGTCCTGATGGCATTACCAGTGCCCTAGTACTCTGGTGTCATATTCAACCTGTTCACAAGGGGTTTTGGTCATTTTGTGCCATTTCTTCATCCTGCTCACTTCCTTCGTTCTTAACATTTGTATCCTTTGTCTCCTTTTCTAAGGATTATTCCATTTTTATGTCATATGCTTAAAACATCCTTTTTTCTTTTCCTTAAAATGCCTGTAGCTACATGTGCAAGAAGCTGAGGTAAGAGCAAACTAGATTTCTCGTCCTCCACAGCTTACACAATTTACTCTGTTGTTTACAACATATATATATATATATATATATATATATATATATATATATATATATATATACACACACCCAAGAAGGGAAAACCCTTAAACAGAATTCTTCCTCAAGAGTGCATCTGTGCGTGCACACACACACAACCATGCACTAAGGCTACCACTGGTGTAAGTGTGAAGCTGTAAGTTTTCTGCCTACAATGGTATTTGAAATTGTTATTATACATGTATATTGGTTGAGACATTTTACATCCACTAAATGGAACATCTGGCCAGTTTTTATTTTTATACTTAGCTGCATCTGAGTTAAGACTCCATGGGAGTATGGTTTTATACCCCCATGATCAACAATCAAATGCATGTGCCAGTCATTCTTAAGACTTACGAAACCATTTAAGTACTTGCTGGCCTAGTCCTCAGGCTCCACTATTAGTATTTTATCTCTCATCTTTCTTTGAGCTATACTAGTAAAAACACCATTTAATTATGTCTGTTAAACAGAGTTACACAATGATTTTTGTAACCCTTTACTTGAGCTGCTGGTCTGCTGGACCTGTGCTGGAGGAAATATGCACCTTGGCAAGTTTAGGAGCAGGTGCTCTTCTGGAGTGTGTGGAGGTCACCATCAGAGCACCAGCAAGCCCCTCTTGCTCAGAGGTCTGTGTCTCACACTGATTCTGAGATCTCTCACTCTCTTCTAAAGCACTTTTAAGTGCTAATACCCTGAAGAGCTAACATACAAGCCTCGAGATGACCTTTAAGAATTCATTGTTTTAACCTACAAACTTGAGAATCCAAAGCTCTCCACTGGGCAGTGAAGTATCAGAAGAGTAACAACTCTGGTGTCTGTCTGGAGGAGGAGCTTCCAGGTGAGGGAGAAGAAAATATGCTGCAGTCTGTGATGTCTTCACTATTTTACCCAGGGCTACCCAGGTTACAGGTGTGACTTGGGAATCCCAGAAACATGAGGGAATGTAGGGTTTTGTGAATAGAAAAGCATGTGTTAAGAAGCCACCACAATGCAACTGCATCATCTTTAGTTTTCAACAAAAACATCCACTTTTTCAAAAGGCAAGTTCCTGTTGAAACTTCAGCACACAAGCTTTGCAGACTTAATGACCTGTTGTCAATGAAGTAGATTGTTTTTTGCTAGTCCTCAAATTGAAAGCTAACTCGTACTTGTCTACTAGGCTGAAATCTCGTTTTGTGTAGAAAAGCGAAATATGTGACTGGAGATTGAGGCATAAGGACAGAGAAAGTTGAGGCAATTGCAGATTCCAAGAGTGTTCCAGACCAGATGTATAATACTGTAGTCAAGGAGTTGAGCATCGAAGGACACATATATTTTACCCACATTCCACTTTGTATCAATGACAGGTTTGAAGAATAATTGATTGCCAGGTGGTGAGAGGTTTCTGTTACTACCAAGAATGATTTATTCCTCCCACAATTCAGCAGATTGCAGTTTCATGCAGAAGTAACTAAGCCAGGCCAGAGCTTGGCTCTCTTCAGAATGTATGTATGGTTCTGGCAGAGATTGTGGGGGGGGATCACTTGACTTTTCTGGTTTCCAGCCGGAAAGACTGGAAATGGCTCTTAATTTAGCAGCACCTTTGAAAGGGATGGCAAGAGAATGAACAATTTACACTACTAAGCAAAACATGGAGACTAATGGAAAGATTTAATATTACTCCTCCCTCCCCACCCCTTTAATTGTTTTCCCCTCATTATTTGTTATTAGCTGAGGCCAAGACCCTGGTTTAGGGATAAGCAATATCCCTGGATTATCCTCTGATAGGCTGCAATTTCCTCTACTCATTGATGGCAATAATTTTAACTTCATTCAGCCTAGCAGTCATCGAACTGTAAAATTTTTTCTAAATTCTGAAAAGTTCTGAATCTGAAACATGTCTGATCCCAGTAGTTTTGGATAAAGGATCATGAACCAGTCTATAAAAACCAAGTAAGTTCTACAAAATAACATTTATCCTATGTTCAAATCTAGTTTTTTTTTCCCTAATGCTGCTTGCAAGCCATTAATTTTGCCATTCAGTTTGAGAACCTCTGTCCTAGATGTCATTCACCTTTTGATATTCAATGGGAGTCAACATTTCTAGCTACTGAGGGTTCTGAAAAATAATAAATGTCGAGTTTATTGTTATTTTGAGGATAAGGACTTTAACAGTTGTCCTTTAGTTTGAAGCATTTGACATCGGATGAATTTACAATTCAGCCCTCAAGAGAACAAAAACATTTGGGAATGTTACGACAGGTGTCTTTTAGTGGGGAATGGAATCTAGAATCAAAATAACTAAGGTACTTAGTCCTGCCATCTCCAGGAATATGTTTGGTTCTGGGAACGTGTTGAACCTTTTTTTTTTTTTGCCTTTTTAAACACCAGAGGCAAGGCTACTACTACATTTTAGACAGAATAAATATTCTATTTGCCAGATTGACTAAAAAGCAAACATATACCCAGTTTTGTTTTGATTGTGTAATATGAAGATTTGTCAACAGTACTATTCTTCTCCCTCCGCTCCTACTCTGTGGCTTTAAGGGCGAATCTTATTTGTAGGGAGATGCCTTCAGGGCAACGAGGGCTGTGACGGCAGCCAGAAGTGTGTGGTGTGGTCAGATCAGTGACACCTAGGGTGACCAACTGACCTGGTTTACCTCGTGCAGGGAGGTTGAGAGTTAGTGGAAGGCAGGAATTTTCAGTTTTAAACTAGTAAGTTCCCAGAAAAATGAGTTGGTCATCATATGATATCTTTTCTTTGGGGAACTTACAGGGAAGTTTGACAAAGTTTCTTTAAAGGGGAAGATTTTTTTTCCCCAATAAAACCCAGTAATTTAAAGGAAAGTAAGTCAAAATCTATGATTGAAAACAAGATAGAATTTAAAAATCAGAATTATGAAATTGGATCCCTGTTTAAACAAAAGTTCCAAAAAGATGGTGATGGAAAGGATCCTTTCCTTTTATGAAACAAAGTGAAACTGCATGGTGAAGAGGAAATGGAATCTTCAGGAAGGGAAAACCAGAAAACACAGGCTTTGAGTCTTCTTAAAATGCAGCAAGGCTGTAAAAGTTTCAATCCAAAATTTAGAAAGAACAGCTTGTTCTTGACAACGATGCCTATCAAAATTGTTAGCTCAAGTTTTAAAATTCACATTTTGATTCAGCAGTAATGTCCCTGCTTGCCCCAGCACATAAAACATTTTGGCCAAAAAGGCTCTACATGATAATAAAATTGAACAATTTTTATGTTTCTACATACTACTTGTTTGAGTCTACAATACTTAAGAAAAAAACTGAAATTTAGTCTTAACAGGCAAGCTTGTTTGGAATGGTGGTCTCTATCCTAAGGTAGTAGCATCTCCTATATTAGAAGAAACAAGACCAGAGCTGGAAGTAACAATGTGCATTTTAAGTACTTAGTATTCTTAGTAATTTATTATGGTTTTGTAGCAAAACTTAGTAAGATTTTTCTTCTTTCTAGGTAAGGCAATGAGTAACCTGCAAAGAACACTAACCATTAGTACTTGTACAAAAAAAGGATTTTGCAATGCCTTATTGAATCCTGGGAAAAATGGGCACTAAGAGCTTCTGCCATTCAGATTTGTTGGCAGTCAAAGGATAAGATTGAGACTTCATCGTGTATGTTAGGCAAAACAAAATTCGAAAAATCTGAACTATACAAGGAATATTAAAGAAACATGGGTAGACAAACCATGAGCTCCTAAAATTCTGAACAGTGTAGTTTAATTGTGTGTGGCTGACTATGACCCTGGTATTCCTGGCAGGATGAGGGATGCTTTACCTGATCTTTAATTCCTCTTCACAACTCTATGGAGTGGATGGTGTTTTATATATGAGGAAATTGAGGTTTAAACATCCTAGGTGGAGCTATGTCAAAGCCTCTATTTTTCCAATTCCAGCGCTCTCAAGTATGTCCACTCTTCCATTTTCCCACATGGAATAACAACTTCTGGTGGTGAGAGAGAATACTATTTTGGAAACCACTGCCTCCCAGAAAACCAAGTGCAGGTTTCAGCTCTGACGCTTGCTAGGGACATGACTTCTGTGGAGCTAAGTTTCTTACCTATTGAAAGGAAGTAATACCACCTTATATAGATCACATGGCTGGTGAGATGACCAACTTAGATGACACCCTGCGATGCATAGTCAATTACACCTTACAAAGTCTTTTAACATATATCATCTTTTTGATACTGCCATGTAGGAAGGGCTTACTGTTGTAGACCAGATAACAAGACAAAATGTTTTAAAAATGTTTAGATGGCTTTTGATGAAGAGCTTTATAAACTGACCGGTGTGAAGTACTCCGAGGTAGTGGCTCTCAAACTTCAATGTCCCTGAGAATTACCCGAAGAGCTTGTTTCTTGGGTTCCTTCCATTCCTTCAGGTTCTGATATGTAGTCTGTGAATTCGCATTTCTAACGAGCTAACTAACGGGTGATACTCATGCTGCTGGTCTAAGGCCCATACTTTGAAAAACCCTCTTCTTGGAAATAAATGTAATTGCTCACTACAAAGAACCTCAAATTATTCCAATCCACTGTGTGGCTACATTTAGAACTGGAAATTACTAAAAAGTACTGCCATTCCTTTTTCTGAGTATGAATTTACTTTAAAAAAAAAACCCCAAGCTTGATCTCTAGTGAATTCTACTGAATTGATAGTATAAGGCAACTTGAAAAGATTTTTACCCAGAAAAGGTTGGTCTGGATTAGTCATAAGGCATGTTTAAATTCTGCTTTTGGGAGAAAGAACTCTCACTATACTCTGTCGCTCTTTATTTTTCAAATATGCTATGTGTCCCCCAACACAGCCTTTGCACTCATAATCCCTTCTATTTGAACTCACTGTATGTTCTCATAGCACTGTATTTTCAAAACATGTGCCAATGTAATTCTGTATTTTTGTGCCTAACACCTTGCAGATTAATATTTTGAAAATATCTGAAAATACAAATCCCTCCCTAAACTGTTGTGTAAATCAGGTCATTTTCACCCTTCCACAGTGGTCTCAACTGTGGCTCATATTAGGATCACTTGGGGACCTTAAAAAAAAATGCCTAGGTCTCAATCCCCAGACATTCTGCAATAACTAGTCTGGGGAGGGGTCCCAAGATTTGTATTTTTTAAAACTCTCAGGTGATTCTAACATGCAGCAATGCTGAGAACATTCTATGTTCTAGGAAGCAGTTAAGGTAGGACAGCTATTTGAGCTTTGGCCAAGATAGTTTCCTAGGACATCTGGCCAGAAGAAATATATTTATCAACAAGAGGTAAATGTGCCAGAAGAGTCAGAAAAGGAAATCACTGTAATACAAGCTCAACTGCTGGGTGGTGGTTTGTTTTGAAAATCTCAGAGAATCTTGGTATTTTCATTCCTTTGAAAAGTTTAAAATCCTATTTTCAGACTGAGTTATTTGTTAAGCTTGTTAAGTAGTATTTAAAGTGATCCTGGAGGTGTTCATATAGTTGGCTCTAGTGAACTGTTTTAGAGAGGACAGGGAGGTCCATACGAGTGAGATGACTGGTAAATAGTGGCATCAGTCAGAACACAACTCTCCTGACTTCTGTCAAGACCTCTTTTGCACTAAAGCGTGAAACTTCTTTCTGTATGAACTCTTGGTATGTGCTCAGGGAACACGTTTTTTCCCAGGTTGGTTCCTTTGGCAGCCTAATTTGTGTTAACTTTTCATGTTTCCCAAATACATGCATTTAAGACTTTGTATGTGCCTCACAGCGCTACTATGCAGCATCTCACAAGTTTCGATATGCAGTACTTCCACTGTCAGTTAACTTTTGGTTATTTAACAATTTCCATTATGATTATCTAACTTGAGGTAGTCACCCAGGTAGTATTTGAACACTGCACTGCACGGTACCTTAGTAGACTGCCTGATTATTACCAGCTAAAGGAAAGCTAAATAATCATAGTGGGGAAAGAGAAAGAGGGGATAGTTCCAATCTTTTTTCTTGTTATATAGGATGAACAAAAGCATGATTGAGTATCTGTAGGGGTGAGTTTTTTGGGTACCAGAGTTATCATATTAAAAAATGAAGCAATATTTAGTGTTCTTATGAAAGTGGCTTCCTTACCTGGAAAGATATCAGCTTCTGTTAAAAATAGAATTGAAAATACTGGTAGATCTAGAAGCAGAGATACCCAAACTGGGTAATGAGCTTGGTTTCTAAATACCGTTCTCCAAAATGGTACAGTCCTGAAGTACCATTCTCCAAAAAGGGCTTCTTGAAGAAATGGCTGATATTAAGGCTTGGACAGGGAAAATACCAGATGTGCTTGTGGCATCTTATAATGTCACAAAGTAAGTGCTCTAAAAACAAAAGGATAAGGGTATATCAAATGGACATGAGTCAGTGTGAAAGGGTTCCCAAGGCCAAAGCTGGTACCATCTGAGGAACAAATAAATGTGGTCCTGGGTTATAACTCAAAGTCTTAAATGAACATACGAGTCTGTGCTGATAAGTATGTGCACACACACACACACACACAAACATGACTGAATAAAGAAACAAAAGAGGCAAATCTTCCTTGCAGGATTCCAAATCATGAGTAGATAAGCCCTACTCCAGGAAAGAAGTGGAGCTTAATTCCTACTCTTACTTCCCTTGCCCAGTGTGGGCTGGACTTAGTGATTAGCTTCCAATAGAGTCAGAAAGGTGAAAAAGAAAAGTTAACTTTAGAGTGGAGATGTGGTAAACCATGTAGTCAAAGTTAAACATCACCAATGATGTCATGTGGGTATCACATACCCTGATATGAGACAAGAAGGGCACATGTGGTATTTTTACCCAAAACTCATAACCCTAGTTCATCATAAGAAAAACACCAGACAAGCCCAAACTGGTCTTGCTACAAAATACCTGACTAGTACTCAGCAAAATTGTCAGGGCCATGACAAAGACAGGTTAAAAAACTTGTTAAAGGACAGAGGACACTAAGAATATGTGATGACTAAATGCAATGTGGTAACCTGGACTATAAAAAGGACATTAGTGAAACCCAAATAAAGTCTGAAGTTTAGTTAATAACCATGTCCCTATGCTAGTTTCTTAATTTTGACAAAAGTCTTATGGTAATGTAAGATGTTAGTAATAATAGGGGAAACTAAGTAAGAATATAGAACTCTATACTAAATTTGAAACCTTTATGTAAGGCTGAAATTATTTCAAAACAAAACATTAAAAACCATTTGACACATGATTCTCTGAAGCATATTTAATATGTAAATCATTGCATGATTTGGTAATATGAAACTAGCAGGTTATCCTTTTCCCTTCTGAGAGTTACATGTGGTATGTGAAGCTAGTAAGCACACAGTGTCTCTCCCTAAACTACTGGAGGATGTGAAGACCTGCAACTCAAGCTTATTGAATGGGAAAGGTAATCTATGAGACTTATGAACTGGGACTAACCAGTGGTAGAAGTTCTGTCTCAAGGCATTTTTATTCTTTACTGAGCAATTTTACTCTCATGGCAAGTAAGCAGCCTCAAGCTGTTCAATAAATAGTCACTATGTCCATATGTACTTCAATGAAAAAGAAAACCTCAGACTCCACGTGAAGCAACATCTTAACTTTTCTAGGGTACACTTTGGAAGCCTCACATTCAAGCAGGAATTTTAATCCCAAGGCAAACTACTCAAGTAGCAGCAAATGAGAGGTCAAAACAACTAGACCCTAGTTGCCAGTCCCAGGATGTCGGGCATCCCAGACTTAATATATCAAATCCACAGATGGCAAAAGGAAAATCTCAAGCACTTGTTCAGAATTAGCTGATGGTTATAAACACTGCCCAATTTTATCAAAAGAAGTGACACTTAAAGAACAAAAAGTTAAATCTGAGACAAGGAAAGATCAGAGCCTAATCAGCCCTGTTGTCACGTCCCTGATTTTGCAAACACCTGGGAGGTTTGATCATTTGTTCAATGTTAGATTGGAGGACGTCAAATCAAAACCAAAAAAAAAAGGTATGATTTCATTCATATGACACGTCTGAAACAGGTAAATCCATAGAAATAAGATGCAGGTTAGTTGTTCCCAAGGGCTGAGGAGATGGAGAATGAGAGACTGCTGAAGGGTATGGGGTTTCTTTCTGGCATGTTGAAAATGTTCTGAAATGAGATAGTGGTGATGGTTACACAACTGCGAATATGCTAAAAACCAGTGAACTGTATGCTCTACAAGGATAAATTTTATAGTATGCGAATTACATCTCGTTAAGAAAAAGGAATGCAAACAAAAAGAAAGCTAATGCCTAACGTTCCTTTTAGAAAGTGGGGACTATAGGAGGCCTTAAGCACCAATGGCATGGTCAAAACTGAAATTTTGGATCCCTACACATTTTTTTAAAAGAACAAAACTTGAGTGATGAATATACAGAATTAGATCCAATAGCTTAAAACTGTTTTTCTCTAGCTTTTGACTTGAAAGGAGCCATTTGAAACAAAAAGATAATGTAAAAAAACCCAGAACAATAATTTGTTTGGAGAGTGGTTCTAGGACAGATAAAACTGTCTTTGGATTTAATTGTTGCAAATATTCTAGAATGCATTTTGAAATATAAAAAGAAGACAAAAGCCAAGTCACAGCTCTGCCAGGGCAGACACTTCTTGGTGGCATAGGATGCCAATGCAGTGTGTGAACCTCTAGTTTTCTTTTTCCATGAAGAATGTGAGTTCCATTAGAGCAGAGACTGTTGTTCACAGTTAATAGTCCCTGCACTTAGTACACAGTAGATGCTCAGTAAGTATTTGTTGAATGAACAAAGTTCATGATGTAACTGTGAATTGGTTTGTTGGTCTATGCAAGAATCTAAGATGAGTTTACTTTTAAAACTGGCATCATGTTCTTTTGGTAGAAAGACTCTCATTTAACTTGCTTGCATAGTTAGTTTGAATACGGGCATAAGACACCCTAATTAATGAACTAAACCTTAATTAATGAACTTGTTGCCAAAGTTCAAACAGGTGAAGGAGCTTTTGTGACAACTTGAAGGAGTGGCATGCATGTCATTGTTAACCATGTCACCTATTACTTTAAATGGAGAACAACCAAACTCTGTTTTCTATTAAGAGGACTGTGAAGAGGGGAAGAATAATGAGTTTTGCAGTTCAGTTGATATTAGTAGGATCAGTTATCCCACTTTGCTCATATTTTGCCATTAGATTACCCTTCTAATCTAACATTTGGTGTATACAGCAACAAGATACCAGAAAGTTACTCTGTAGTGTCTTCATCACACTTCATGTTATAGGTGAGATTTCAGACATTATTTATGCTATTGTATTATAGATGTTAATATCAAAAGCTTTTTCAAACCTTGCATTTTTTTCCAAAAATATTTTCTTTCCCCCATTCCTTACACTTGCACACATCTCAAATACTGATGAACAGACCATCAATACTACCTGAAACTCCTTCCTGGCCAGACCCCTGCAAACAGCCACTGATTTCCAAGAGGTAGCCACCACCCTGCTTTCCCCAAACCCATGCTTTTACCCCCTGTGAGTGCTGCCAACACCCAAAACCTACATCACTCAGGAAATTCCTGGATCAGAATCTTCTACACTTTGATTCTGGCAGCTGTTACAATTCAGTATATCATAGAATCAGGTTGCTTCTTCCAACTGAGGGATTCCAGGCAGAGTCCATAAGAGACCCTAAAACAGCTTTTCAGGGCTGATCTTTTATGATGGAGGCTGTCACATGCTTGTCACAAGACTTTCAGGACTCGGTTCTTTGAGAACAGCTTTCCACCACTGCAGAATGGGTTCTGTGGGCCCATGCAGCAGGGTCCTATACTGTGTTCAACTACACTCTGAAGAACTTTTTATTGCTACAGAAAGTTTTGTTCTTATGCTTCACAAATCTTGATTAAGTCTGTTAATGTGGTTATTTCTTCAGAGATGGAGGCCAGAACTCTTTTGTTATCCAGATACAAAATACAAAGACTGTTTATTTGGCAGCAGCCTGGCTTTCTTCATAAATACTTGTAGGGTGATGGCCTACAAACAACTGAAGTGGAAACTGTGTAGACAGCAACTTCATAAAGAAAAAGCAACAAAAAAAAGCACAGCACTCTGTTATCTGTAGGAGAAGCAGGCCCCAAACAATTACTCACTGGAATGGCTTGAGTAAAGCTGAAGGAAGGGAAAAATGTGATTTTCCTACATGGTATTGGTTTGGTTTGAAACCCTAGACCTTTTTTTAAAGTGTAATTTAGCTTTGGTTTCTTGCATTCTTTAGAAGACATCTTTGGGTTTCTTAAGCATCACAGGCAATTGATGCTTTTAAAATCAGTGGTAATGAATGTCTCAAAGTGAATTAGTGTGCCCAGCCCTAAGACATACAGTGGAACACTTACTTAGCCATTTAAAAAGTTACCCTTAGGTCCCACCCTGAATGCATTGCTGGTCACTGTTGGAAAGAAGCTTCCCCTGGACTTCCAGAAGGGCCACCCGACCCAAGCACAAGCACCCTTCTATCCATGAAGTAGCTTGCCATTCCCACCTGTGGATGGACGGGGACATGCACGCACGTTACACACACACACACACACACACACAGTCTCTCTCTCTCTCTCTCTCTCTCTCCCCCCCTGCCATCTTAAGGAATTATTTGGATTACACAAGGAATAGCCAGACAGCACCTCCCAGAGATGGGCACACATGCAGCAGCTGTCAAAAGGAGAAGTCACTTTACTTTCTTTTAAACTTGCAATGTTTATCTTTATTTTGTTCTTTATATTTTGAAAATGAAAAGAAATAGTACTGAGTCAATTTCTTTGTTGTTTCTTTTTTTAAATATTTGTTCTATGTATTTACAAGCCTTAAGGTTGCTCTAAAGATTTCAAAAGTATTAAGAGTACTTTTCCCAGGGTAGCACTTTTTTAAAACAGTTCTTGGAGTTCTCTGGTCCACAGCATTTCCTTCTGTTCCAAGGTTATTTATGTTTTGATTACTATTATGATTTTTTAAATTTTCTGAAGCAAGCTGAGAGGCAGGCAGAAAGATTTGATGCCAAAAAAAATCTTTCTTACCTTGTTCACCCGAGACCTTCTTAAATGTGGACTAACTACTATGCTTTAAAAAAAACGTGAGGTGCATCTGAAGGGGAGGGAAATTTATTTCTCTGCTTTTCTATTATACAAGTTGTTTACAGAAACTGCAAATTAAAAAATTACATTGGCATTTGCAGTTCTTAAAATAAATTAAAAGTTCTTAACTTTTTTTTTTTGCTAAACAGATATGTTTTTTAAAGTATAAGTCCTTGTTTAAAAAGAAAAGATTAAAACAGAAAATATTTTCTATAAATAATACATGTATTTTGGTTTTAGTGCTCCCGCCCTCAGGTTGAAGTTTACTTTTTTTTGCAGTACCTTTTTCCTCCATGATCACCTTTTTTTCTCTTTCCCCTCTCCCACTCGTGCACACGTGGGGGTTTCTGCGAGAATTGGCCTTGCTGCACTGTGATTGGCGAAGACGTGAAACTTTTTAAAAAAATACTTAAATTCTTTCTTTTGTTTCATTTTGTGTATTTGAAGCTTTAGTTATCCTCAGACTCCTCTTCGGCTTCCCGCAACCACGTGAAAAATGCTGTGACAGATTTCAGGGCCACACCCTTCCCACTCTGTTCTGCGGGGTCCTTGCTGCCTTCCCACTTGTAGAAGGCATCCTCAGAGATCACCTCCTCATCATACAGGCAATCAAAAAACATCCGTAGCAAATCTGCAAGTGAGTGAAAATAAGTCATCAGTTTTGGCAACACTGCAGTTGTGAGGGAAAAGACTGTATTTCCAAGCAATGAAGAAATGCATGTTAACTCCCCTAAGAGAAGAACAACCATGACAATGTATCATAGTCCCTGCTGATGGCATAATAGCAAATTAACTTGTCTAAAAAACAGGAAAAAAAGATCAAGGCAATCTGCATTATTTTATAGTCCTAATATTTTATTCAATTTGAACTATTTTCTGATATTGCCGAGCTGTTTGATATTAGGTAGTTCCCAACCTAAACCCTTTAAAGATTAAATACAAGAATATTTTTACTTTCTTCTTTACACATTTCTCCATTGTTTGAAATTTTATAATAAAAATATATTATTTTTACGATTTGGGATTCAAAGGCAGGATATACTTCTCCCCTTCTAATATTGTTTTCAAAATGAAAATAGTAATAATTTATATGAAAAATATGGGTAAAAGCTTATCTCACCTGGGATTTATCCATTAGAAATGATAACTTTTCTTTGTTGTTTTCAATACCCCAATCTGGGCAATTTTAATTGTTTGCTTTCACAATGGAAACTTAGCTTATATTATTATTAAAAAAAAAAAAGCTGGTAGAGTTATATATTGTTTTTTTTGAAAATTCCTTCATAATGGGGTATTCATTTAAAGTCAGCTCACTGATCATTCATATTAATGGAGGGAGGCGATAGAGTAAAAACAATAATTGCTAATAAATATCAGGTTTAGAACGAGTCATATATTAAAGTTTTTCTTTAGATTTATCTAATTTTATTAGTCAAGGTAGTATTGAAGTCATAAATACCAGTTGGTCTATGGGGAAATGGAAACCAGTGGCCAGGATTCTACTGGTGGTAAATTCTAGAATTAAACATCTCTCCAGGGATTATTGAAACTGGTAATTACAGGAGACACTTTAATTTGGCTGAGCACACAGCATCAATTTCATCTGACTACTTAACCATCTCCTGCAAAATTAATATGTTTTCATCCTCTAAGAATAGAAAAAGGAAGCCATGATGTTAAATGACCATTCAAAGGTCCTGAGATAAAACAAAGCCAGATTAATTCTCTGATTCAGGTATCTGAGATGTCTCTTCAGTTACACTCTGAAGATTACTTGTTTCAGTCTCCTTTATCTCCCAGGGGGATTCACTAGCACTAGCAAAGAAGGAAAACTTTGCCACAGCCACAACCTAAGGAAGTGCTGAAGAACTACTTAAATGCAATCTCTAAAATAGCTATCTACTACTCACTTTCACACGTTTCAGCTGAATTTTCAAGATTCAATACAATTCAGTTAGTAGACCAGTATCACTGAGACTTGGGTGTTCAGAATACCTTCTTTGTCTGGTTAGGCCAAGAATCACAGCCCTTAATCAAAAACTAGTCTAAAACACTAATGTCTTTATTGGGTGTCTGAAGATTCCGAAGAGTACCATCCTCTTATTACTACCACTTGTGTCGAAGAAGGTGAAAGGCTGTACTGCATGTATGCTGATTCTGCGATGCCCTAAACTTGCTCTGTTCAGTAGGGTAGCCACTAAATAACATGTGGCTGTTTACATTTAAATTAAATACAATTTAAAATTTAGTTCCTTAATCACAATAGCCACATTCAAGTGTTCAACTGAAACATGTGGCTTCTGGTTACCATACTGCATGATGCAGATATGAGTCCAACATAGCAGAAACTTTTATTAAACAGATCTGCCCTAGAATAAGGATAAAATCTCTACTATAAATTATTTTCTTATTATCATTTTCTCATAAATACATTAAAATTTTAGGTTTATTGCAGTTATTGGTTATCTGAGTATTTATTACTAGTGATTCTTTTATTATCCACTTTCAAAACCATCAAACCATTCCTGAAGTCTCGGTCTAGATAAATTTCACCAATTGGTTGGGTTCATTGTCACAAGAGGTGAACTTACTGGCAGGTTGATCAAGCTTTACTATTGATGCTTGCAGTGCATAAAGTGCTTGCAGTTCCTTCTCTGTATCTGAGTCTAGGTACTTGAGTAAGATCGGCACTCTCTGCTTGATAACAGCGGTGTCCACCCGGAAGGTTGAACAGTCAGCTAGAGGTGGTAGAAGGACTAAGCGTTACATTTAAGGAGTTAACACCCAGAGCCATTTTCAATTTTCTCAGTTAATCAAACACATATGACTTAGCAAGGAAAGAGGAAGCAAGGGAATTCAAAGGCAAATACTTTTAAATCCAAAATGTTCTGAAATTCTTAATGGGACATTCTCTCTGAAACAGTAAAAAACATAGAGAGGGGGGATGTACTTTGGGTGTTGGGTTCCCTTAAGAGTAGCACACCCAATTCTTTATCTTTAATCTGAATGAACCAGGGACAGGACTTTTATAATATTCCAAACTACAAAGAGAACATTAAAAGGCTGTCAAAATGACAGTTCATGCAAATCTTTTTGGAAGGGTAAGGAATTAGAATCCTTCTATTATTACTGGGAAGATGAGGACTACCTCTGGCAATGGCAAACAACACATAATCTAGGCCTTTGGGGGGAAAGGCACAATAAAAAGGGTCAAGGAAAATCTTCAGGGGAAGCACAAGGTTCTTCTCTGTAAGTTAGCACTAGGACACAATCTTGTTTTTAAAAACAGCTCTTATATACAGCATCTTACTATGCTGATGGACAGTGACTGTAATGGGGTTTGTAGGGGGGTTTTGGTGAAGGGGGGAGTCTAGTAAACATAATATTCTTCATGTAATTGTAGATTAATGATAACAAAATGAATTTTAAAAAAAAACAGCTCTTATAGTTTCCTGTCCTCTGATTTTAAAATACATCAATTCTGGAAATGATTTAAAATTTTTTTATGATGACTTCCTATATTTAGTTGGTTATCTACCTCATTAATGAACTAGCATTGAAAAAACACTGATCTGACAGAAAAATCTTAAATTATAATTCTGAAGGTACCTTCTAAAATGACAAAAACACCTGAAATTCTGACAGATTTTTCTCTTCCATTTCAGTGACATAAATGTGGATTTCTATTTGAGGTTAAGTGGATGATCTCATATATTGTTAAAAACATGATACACCTTGGAATATCTAGGGTTTCTACCAATACTAATCCTATCTATCTATATAACTAATAAGCATTCAATAAAACTGTCTTACCATATAAAGTAAACATACAGCAAAAGAAAAAATTTGGTATTTTCTTTCCTCATATATGTATTTGCATAAAATGGCTTTTAGTTGCAATTAGCTCTTGATATTAGATTAGGAATATTCAACCCATTCATTACAGCTCTTGAATGGGAAGAAGAAGGAGGTTCTGAATGTGGAAAGTGAAAAGTAAAGGAAAAGTCACATGCAACAGAATGTATGGCACAAGGAATGTGCACTAACTTTCTACTGAATTGAAGAACACAAAGCACGGAGTAGCTTCGTGAATACAAACAGCAGGCAGAGTAGCTATTTGTCTCCCTGCTTGAGATAGCCAGGCACACACAGAAATGGCACCCACTTGCACAGAAACTGAGGTATATAGAGCAGGTTTTAAAGACAATATAAACTCAGACACTCATAACACCCATACTGGGGGTTTCAGGTGGTAAGAGCTGCCCTAAAAAATGTTACTTACCTACAATAGCTGCTTTACAAACGGCTGTCATTAAAGCTCTAAGGAATGTAGGTGAACTCATCTGGTTTTCATCTAGATTAGCCTGAAATCAAAAGTAAGTGGGACAGTTAAAGGTAACCCTGCACACCAGAGAAATTATTTCCCCAAACCAGGTATCATCTGACACTAAGGGCAGATGGGGCCACATTCAACCTTCTTGCAAAATTCATCTTCTGACTCACTGGAAAATACTTGGCCTGCTGCCAGTTCTGTCTGACAATGTTAGCAATATTTAGTGCTCAAGGAGCTCACTGCTACATATCCTTTGCCCATTGAATTATATGTACAGTGCTGTGTACGATATACATTTGGAAGTACAACCATTTAAAAACATCTTTCTTCCTCAATAAATGACCAATATTCAGATAATCTATCCAAATCTATAAATCTGAAAAACCACACCACAACCAGTGTATTTTAAGTAGTAGTTTTTCTCAGTAGTGTGCAACTATTTTTAGATATGCTAACACTGCTTTTTCATCTTAGTTAAAATGTGAATTAGGGATTAATCTCAATCACTGCCTCAAACAAACCCTTTAGGTAGTAGTGAGAAAACTGTTACTTTTTTCTAAGGATGGCAAAAAAATACATATATTTAGAGAAATGTTAAGTAAACAAGACCAAAATTATTGTTTAGTTTGCTTCTCCTAAGATCTTATATTTTTGCTGCAAAACACTGTACTAAATGAGATGAGATGAGTAGCAAAATGAAACAAACAAAAGGAGACATTTTCTAGGCAGCTATTTAAAATATTTTTCAAAGTTTATGTTCCTTATGCCTGTGAATAGAATTAAGGTTTGTTTCAGCTTCTTTTTTTAATAGCATAGCATAGTATTTTCCACAGAAAGAGTCAGCCTTAAAATGACTGGCCAGGAAAAAATTAAAGATGTTAGAAAGCTAAGAATTTCAAAGATATTTAGAGATCAGTTTAATGTTCATGACTTTTAGAACTGATATAGATTAAGTAGCAGCTCTCTGTGGAAACCTATCACTTGGAAGGAACTGGTAGTCTTTGTAGAGCAGAGTTAAGAGTTGTTGACAAGTCAGATGGCTCGCTCTGCGAGACACCAGCAGAGCTGAACATGGAGGGCTGTGTTACCGTAAGTTTAATGACCAGTTTTTTTCTCTCAGAAAGGGTACATGTGCCACTGCTGACATGTAAAATTGGGATGGGGTGGGACAAGGGCCACACATAAAAGATTTCATGATTTATGTGTTATAGCCAGTTGCTAGTTTGTAATCTCCTTAAAAAATACTTTATTTAGGCAAAAGCCAGGCTCGTCTAGGACCAGAAGTTACTTTTGCAAAGGCCAAAGAACGGCCTTTGAAGAATAAATGAATAAAAACACACCATTACTTTTTGGCTCAACAATATTTTATAAACAATTGATGGAATTATTTCAAGCACTGAATATCATTTGAAATCCCCAAATGATTAGATTTCAGGCAGTCTGAGAAAAATAAATTAGCTAAACATATTAGATAATAAATACCACTTCCAAACTATTTAATTGCTTCTTCTGTTGATTGTTATAAAGAAATAAGTTGCACATTTCTTCTACCAAATAAAGTCAAATATTGTAATTCTAATATTCAAGAATAGAATAGACCTGAAGAAAATGATCAAGAACACTAAAGTGTACATTAAGCAAAGATGTTAACAAAAATGGGCAAGAACAAGAATGAAGATAGGTCTGCTAGTTGGGATAGAAAAGCAAAATCAGATTTACGTAATACTAATATCATACACAGACCAACGAACGTCTATATATACTGTGAGCTCAGCTGCTATTATGTAAATATGCAAACACTGACCTGACTTCTAAAACAGAAAAGAAGGTATATGATTTCAAAAACATATCAGAAAGCCTAATGTTGATTCTATGCTAAATTCTGCAACACAGTATCACATACATGGTTTAAAAGTCTAGAGAGGAAAAAGATGGTTATGCTAAGAGGAATAAATAAGCACATGTAAAACAACTCATGCTAAACTAGGCTTCTTTCCTTTTCTGATCTGATCAGTATATGGCAGCTCAGATGGACATAAGCATGCCTGCTCTTGACTTCAGCAAGGCATTTGACAAATTGATAGCTATCCCTTGTGTGCAATGAAAAGGTGAACTAGACAGCAGAATGATGTGAAACAATGAACAGGTTAACAGTGTTAAGTGTCCATGGAGGTGAGGGTGGGGTTTGGTCCCTGAAAGTACGCTGCTTTGACTTTGGCCCTACCCCATTCACACATTTGACCCCTAACTTGGATAATAACAAAACTGGCATATTAATGAAATGCAAAGTGAAAAAGATGACAAGCAAATTTTGTGACCAAGTAAGAATGGTCCTGACAGACTGAAAATGTGTCTAATTTTAAAAGATGTACATAAACAGAAATAAATCTTTAAAACCCCATTTTGGTTCAAAAACCAAATAAGTTTGGGATGAGAGGTGGCTGAATTGCAGAACATAAAAGAATGGGTACTACATGATAGAAAGAGCAAATTGAGTTCAGTGTGGTGAGCCTGCCAGCAGCAGAGTCTAAAACAAAAAATGCAGTGGCACCATTGAACTACACTGGTGGGCACCTGGTGATCATGTTGTCTGCCCATGAAAACCCAGGCTATGTTAGGATAAGAGCAACCACACCAGGATTGGGATATCAAGATTTCAAGAAAAGATGAAAGAACCTAGAGAGGGAGACAGGGATATAGTGATAGAAAGACTTCAATTAATTGAAAGATTCCCAACTAGGTGAGAGGACAGATTTATTATCCTGTATAGACATCAGGGAAAATAGGTATAAAGACAAATTATCAGAAGCTTCATTATTTCTCAATATCTGGGAGTGTTAAAGAAACAACAACCCATTAGAAGGACTATAAAAGAGGATTTATATAAAATGGAGAGATTAGTCCTCCATGGCTTTCTTTCAATTTGGATTATATGATTCCCACAGAAAATGTGCACAAATAAAACACACCTGCATAAACAGGAATTATTGTTTAAAGGAATATAGTAACAGATTAAAAATAGACATGATCATACATATATACAATGGATTATTATTCAACCATTAAGAACACAATCTTGCCATTTGTGACAACATGGATGGACCTAGAGGGTATTATGCTAAGTGAAATAAGTCAGAGAAAGATGAATACCATGTAGTTTCACTTATATGTGGAATCTGAAAAACAAAAGAAATGAACAAATAAAACAGAAATTGACTAACAAACACAAAGAAAGGATGGTTGGTTACCGGGGGTGGGAGGACAGGTAAAATAGGTGAAGGGATAAAGAAATACAAACTTCAAATTATAAAAGAATGTAGTCATGGGAAGGAAGTATAGCATAGGCAATACAGCTCATAATACTGTAATATCTTTGTATGGGGACACAAGGTAACTACGTTTATAATGGGAAGCATTTAGCAATACATATAATTGATGAGTCACTATGTTGTTCATCTGAAACCAATATAATAGTGCATATAAACTATATTTCAATGAAAAAATAAGTAGAAAACTCCCACCAGATATGGTCAATAGAATCCACAAGATAAATAAGGTACAAATTTTCAGAAGGGAGCATTATTATGAAAATGAAAGCCTATTTCACTTATATGTGCAATCTAAAACAAAACAAAACAAACAAAACAGAAATAGGCTCATAGACAGAGAAGAGACTGGCAGTTACCATGAGGGAGGAGTTGGGGTGAAATAGGTGAAGGGGATAAAAGGCATAAAATCTCAATTGCAATATAAATTAGTCACATGGATGAAAGTACAGCATAGAGAATGCAGTCAGTAATACTGTAATATATTTCTATGTTGACAGATAGTAACTACATTTATTGGGGTGAGCATTTAATAATGTAGCTGTCAAACTGTATATTGAATACTTGAAACCAATATTGTATATCAATTATACTTCAATAAAAGAAAGCCAATACATTTCATAATAATTACATATTACTTATTAATTTTATCTAGGATAGTATTTAGAATGTGAGAATTAGAAAGAAATGAATTTTTTTGAATGGTAAAGTGTAGGTTACATCCTAAACTAATGAAGGACCCAGAAAAATGGCTTGTTATGAATATTTTTACTTGACTTTACAGAAGACTAGTAATCTTATAAAAATAGAAAAACAGCCTTAGAGTTTTAAATATATATACATGAAAGAATAAAAACTAACTTCATTAAAGTTGAATACTCCCATGAAGTGAAAGAGTAGGTGAATGAATTAGGGGGTTCTCACAAGAATCTTTCTTGCATAGGTATCAGGAAAGGTGACATAGTCTTTATACCTCTATCCAGTCAAAGATTTGTTCATCATTCGCTTTGTCCTCAGTAATGAGTTTCTCAAGTCGCTTATATAGCTCTTCAGCAGAGAGTTCTTTCTTTGAAAGTGCTTCAGAGGAACAGGAACTGTCAGACTCTATAAAGTCCAACTTCTGAAATATAAAATGTTGAAAGTATTAATATAATTCAATATTATTAATGCCCTGAGAAGAAAAAGTCATGGGTTATATACTTTCTATTTTACATGGGTCTAAATGATTAGTAGAAAACATTTTATATTTATGGTTCTTGAAGATTCTCATTCTACTATCCTCCTGATTATTTCTTTCAACTTGTTATATTGTGTACCTCTGATTCTCCTTAAAAAATAAGCAAACAAACAAAACCCCTAGAATTACCTCTCTGGCTATTATGCTTACCTCCAATCATTCTGAGCCTCAGGCTTGCTCTTAACTGTGACTTAAGTTTTCAGGCAAGGCAGCACTACCAAGGGTACACTTCACGTCCCTTTCTGCAGCCTATGGCTTACTATCAGTAATGTCACAGAGCAGCTGTCAAAATCCTGTAGTTTAGGTTTTGTTAAGTCCTTCATACCATCTCCTGACCATTCTAAGAATCCAAGTGGGTAAAATGATGCCACACTGTTTAGCTCTTAGTAAAATCAATATCAAAATTACTGGTAATTTTCAAGAGTGTAAGGCAATGAGGTACATAGGTGCTTTGCTTTATGAAGTTCCACAATGCAAAAACCATAAAGATTAAAATATTAAAGATTATTAAGGTTAAGTTTTTCTCTAATATTTTTAGAGTCTGTGATATATTCTTATACCTTTCCTGGATCCACAAAGAAAAAGTACCTTGATCCTGTCGATTAAAAATTTCATCTTATCATTTTGACTGTCTTTACCACTTATATAGCATTTCTAAATAACATTTTCCTATAAACTTTTAGAAACATTCATTATCACAATTTTTCTCATTTAATGTTGATAAATTAAAATCCTACCTCTACACTTAAATATATATACAAAAGCACAAGATGATGGCCATAGTTCTTTGAAGAATAGGGAATTGATTCTTCATAATTTTGAAACATTCTCCAAATTTATTCTAACATCCTTAGCACACCACAAAAAATATCTCCTCAACCTTCTTAAGTTACCTCAAACTCACAGAAACAATTTAAGGCCTGAGAGCAGTTAACAACAACAAAATCGAACATGAAGTACATTGCTCATTAATAAAATAACATGACATAAAAATCTGAAAATGAAAGCCTTTACCACCACCAAAGAGAGTCAGTCAGTAGTGAGCTATAAAGTTATACTGATCACAGGAGAGAAACATTTGTTTCTCAGTACCCCTGTGTTTCTGTATAAATTATCTGATCTTTCTGGAAACTAGAAGGCTGGTCTTCAAATGTATAGATCAGTACCTCTTGCAGAGTGTACTAGGGTTACCAGAAAAACGGCATTAAATCAACTATTTTAGAAGAAAGCTAGAAGTCAGGATATGGAGGGCCAAGTTTTCTGGAACCTTATTTTTTGAACTGCCCTTTAAACATTTTTATCAATAACATCAGTAATTGGTTACCTGTCTGTTCTCAGTAGTTTTTAAGCATTACCTCATTTGATCCCCGTAAATATTCTATAAGGTAGGTACTATTAGCATGTCACAGGTGAGGAATCTGAGGCTTACAGAAATTAAGTAATTTGCTTAAAGTCAAATTAAGTAGTAGAAAAATGGATGTGAATTCAGGGTGCCATTATGTTTTCATATCTCTTGGACATATACCTAGATGTGCAATTGCTGGGTTATATGGGAATTCCATGACAAACAGTCTTTACATCATTTTCATAATTTACATCTTTACTGTGGGCCTATTAATATTTATAATTATCTTATCAATTTGTCTTTTAAATTGTATAGGAGGCAAAAAGAGAAGCTCCAAACCAAAAACCCCCAAAAACTTGCTTTTTTGTTTACCTATGTAATTAGTTTTGCCAGTCATCTTTACTTCTTCATATGGCTTTGAGTTACTATCTAGTGTCCTCTTGCTTTAGCCTGAAGGATTTACTTAAGCATTTCTTGTCTACTGGTGACAAACCTGCTTACCTTTTAAATCTGGGGATGTCTTCATTTTTTCTTCATTTTTGAGGAAATTTTGCCAGATACAGAAGTCTTGGTTGACAGTTTTAAAATTTCAGCACTTTAAATATGTCATCCCAGTGTTTTCTGACCTCTATGGTTCTGATGAGAAATTGACTGTTAATCTCATCAAGGATTCTTTGTACATGATGACTCACTTCTCTCTTGCTACTTTCAAGATTTGTTCTTTGTCTTTGTCTTTCAACAGTTTCACTGTAATATATCTTGGTGTGAATCTCTTTGCAGTTATCCCTCTTAGAGTTCATTGAAATTACTGGATATGTAGATTCATATCTTTGGTCAAATTTGGGACATTTCTGGCCATTATTTCCTCAAATACTTTTTTCTGCCCCTTCCTCTCTTTCCCTGGGATTCTATAATGTGTATGTTGGTATACTTGATGGCATCCTACAGCAGGTCCTTAGAATTACTGTTCATTTTTCTTGATTCATTTTTCTTTCCACTTCTCAAAATGAGCAATTTCCTCTTTTAAAAGCTTCTTTATATGTTCAATGGATTACTTTTCTCACATGTATCATCACAACTTAAGGCTTTTACTTTAAATATAAATTACTATAGGAACTGTTTTATTTAAAAAATTCAATGATACTCATAGTTTGATAACAACCCCAGATATTTCATTAGAAAACAATTAAAGAACCACTTATCTGTTGCAAAAATTAATGCCAAATCAGTGACTCCTGATTGAGCAATTTCAACTGCCCTATATTCAAGTTTGCTTATTCTTTCTTTGACTGCTCATATCTGTTGTTGAATCCCTCTAGTTAATTTTTCAGCTATTAATAACTTTTTAGTTCCAGAATTTCCATTTGGATCCTTTTTATAACTTCTACCTCTTGATATTCCCAATTTGTTTTGATACACCATTCTCCTGATTTCCTTTAGTTCTTTGTCCATGGTTTCCTTCAGCAATTTGAGCATGTTTAAAACAATTAAAGTCCTTGTCTAGTAAAGTCTTTGTCTTTGGGCTGCCTCAGGGATGCTTCCTGTCAATTTTTTTTCCTATAAATGAGCCACATTTTTCTGTTTCTTTGTATGCTCACATTTTTTGTTGAGAATGAGACATTTGAATATTACAGTATAATAACTGGATTCTCTTCATTCCCCAAGGGATTGCTGATGTTACAGTCATCTGTTTGGTCTGTGACTTTTAGGTAGGACTACATTCCTTCTAATGTGTTGTCATTAAAGTCTCTAATCCATTATCTCCACAGTCAGCCAATGACCTTTCAGAGATTTCAGTGAATACCTGGATCCAGTGAAAAAAAGAGAGAGAGAGGAGGCAGACGGGAGAGACATGAATGTGTTGTTTCTTTAAATTCTTTGACAGCAGGAAACCACTTCAGCCTGAAGAGTTGAAACCATGGCCAAAGGCCCTGCATTGGACCCTCAGTAAACTGCCAGGCACATTGAAAGACACAACACCAATCTCTGGAGGACAAGGTCTTTATTGAAAGCTCAACCTGGCACCATAAAGCTGCACTAGAAAGGAGGTACCACTGTCTCCAGCTGTCTACCATAGGGCTGAGGGCTGGTAGCTTCTATGCAAAATGCCAGTCAGTGAAATTTACTGGACTCTTTTCATCAAGTATTCCTCTGATTTTGGTAATGCACATTTTGACTAGATTCCACAATTGCAAAATAGCTGATTCTAACACATCTTGTCAGCAAATAGTTGTTTCAGTGGAGGGACTAATTATGGAGATTTTTACTCCTTCATCTTCCCTACGTCCATACATTGTTTTTGAATGTTAAACCAACCTTACATGCTTGATAAACCCTAGTTGAGTATATTATCCTTTTTATTTTGTTGGATTTGTGAAAATTTCACTGAGAAATTTTTCTCTTTGTTAATTAGGAATTCTGGTTTATAGTCTTCTTTTCTTGAATTGTCTTTATGTGGTTTTGTTACCAGAATAATGCTGGCCTCAAATGTGTTGGGAAGTGGTCTCTCCTCTTTAATTTATGAAAGAATTGGTGTAGAATTCTTTGCAGAATTGGTATTCTTCCTTTAAGTGTCTGGTAGAATTCACCAGTGAAGCCATTGGGATCTGTAATTTTCTTCGTGGGGAAGTTTTTAAGCACTTCAATTTCTTTAGTAGATATTCAGATTATCTACTCTTGAGTCAACTCTAGTAGTTTGTATCTTTCAAGAAGTGTGTTCAGATAAGTTGATGCATATATTGGCATAAAAACTATTTGCAGATTTCTCTTTTCATTATTCTGTGCAGGTCTATACAATGTCACCTTTCATTCTTTTTATTGGTAACTTGTACCTTGTCTTTTTTATTTTTTCCTGTTTAGTCTGGCTAGAGGTTTACTGATTTTATCTTCTCAAAGAACCAGCTTTTGACTTCACTGACTTTTCCTGCTTTTGTTTCATTGATTTCTGCTCTGATCTTTATTATTTCCTTTTTTCTATTTACTTTGAATTTCATTTCATCTTCTTTTTTCTGACTTTGTAAGGTTGAAGCTGTGGCTACTGACTTGTTGACCTCACTCCTTTTCCAAATACACATGTTCACTGCTAAAAATTTCAGTATTGCTTTAGTTGCATCCCAGAAATTTTGATATGTTGTGTTTTCATTTTCACTCAGTTCAAAATATTTTTTATTATCTTTTATGATTGTTTCTTTGACTCCCATGTTTTAGGATTTGATTAGCAGGATCATTTGAGAGTGAGTTTTTAATTTTCTTTGTCTGTCAACTCTTCCTGGTCTAGTAAGTTTATGGTTGCCTCTATCTAAACCATCACAATTCTTTTGTTTAAGACCAGATTATACAGACCTTCTGTCTTCTGTCTTGTGGACTTCTGGATCCAGTTACCAAGTCAGTAGGTAGGCTTGCTAAGGTTCTGGCTGTTAAGACTGTCTGTTTCCTGGTACTTGCTTATCTGTAGAGAGCACACTTGGTTTCATGTAGTAAGCCTGTCCTTCAATTCTCTGCCTTGCAAGGGGCATTCTAGTTCCCATTATCTGATAGAAATAAAATCTGACTATCTCTATCTGCTTTCAGAACCAGTGCTCAGAAGACTTGTAGCATTAACCCTACTACCCCTGCTTTAATTTTTGTTTTCATTTCAGTTCATGGAGATATATAGCTTGTTTTCTAAGTATAGCTAAGTTTTTATTAAAATATTTTTTTTATCTACTATCTAATGAATGAATATTTGGAGTGGCCTTATAACATGGACTTAAAATGATATCTTAACCATGACTCCTACTTTGGTCAATTCTTAATGACCAGAAAAATTAATGAAATTACCTTAATTTCCTCCATGAAACAGACCAAAGACTACTTAACAGGAAGGTGTAAGCCTTGTTCTTACCTGCTCCAAGAGAAAATTATGTACATCTTCCCCTTCTGGTAAAAAGTCCTTCCAGGTGAGGTCAGCCTCCCTCCATAAAGCTCCCACTTTCTTATGGCTCTACAACAGAGAGAAGCCCAATCCATTTACTTTCATATTGGAAGGAGGGGGGAAAAAAAAAGGCTTGCTTGAAGTCAAGAATGCAGAAATGTAAAGACCAAAAACCTGAACTTTTCCTTGATGAGAGGAAGTTAATTTTAGGATTCTTGGTGGTCAATGACTGAAACAACAGCTGTTTTAGGTTCAATAATTTATTTTACAGACTAATCTGGGGAAGTAAAAGCTGGTGTTTGAGACTTAGGAATATAATCACCTAAAAAGAGTCCAATGTGCAGAGTTTAAACATTCAACACTGTCTCTCTTCCCAGATAATGTTATATGTACCTGCTATTAAAGTCATTCAAAAGGCCTCACTGGAATCCCTCTTGAATCCACAACATGATCATGCTGCCTAACTGGGGAGCGACAAAGCAAGTTGTTTCTCCTGAACCAGGAATGAGAAGTATTTCAAGGGCAAGAAGCCAAAGCTGAGCTCAGGAAACAAAAGAGTACTGCTGTCAGCTGGGAGAGCGAGGAGGAGGTGCAAGTTCACTGTCTGAGCAGCATCACAGTGATCAAGGAAAAGGTCAGGCTTTGAGGCTGCAGCTGTCATCTAAGGAACATATATTAATTATTTCACGAGGAGTGACCTGCTCAAGGCATAGCCGATAATTTGGCAAAGCCAGTACTGAAGCCAGAGTTCATGTCTACGAGAATTTGGTTTTAGTTAGAAGTGAGAATTTGCTTTGTTTCTACAAATAAAACTTGACAACAATTTGACTTTTAAATAAGGACGAAGGCACGTAGGTAACAGAAGAGGGAATTTTGGACCTACTCATTATAGAGTTCAAGAGAAACTTTAATGCCATCAAGCAGAGTATTAATAACAAATACATAGTCAATTAGAACTAGGGACCAGGCTATTCAGACTGCCTATGAACAACTCTCACACAAACGTTACACAGAAAGACTTCTGTAGATTCAGAGGGAGAAATGAAATAATAAAAAAAATCAATGCCTATGAAACACTGAAATCTATTATCCCAAATGTCTTTGGTTCTGGTTTGAATAAGTCAGAAATTACTTCAGAATTTTTGTGAATGAGTTTTGTTTTGATGTTTCTCACCCCAGGTGGTGCCATCAGCTTTGTGATGTCACACTGCTTTCCCAAACCTCTTAGACCTCTAACATAGCACTGATGCACACTTTTGAAACTACTGGTTTAGACTTGTCTGTCATCCTCTTTAGTTTATAAATTCTTTGAAGGTTTAGCTATCTTTGTAGGCTGAGATTCTAGCATAGAGTTTTGCAGAGAATTGTGCAGTATTTATTAAACTAAAAAAAATTTAACTTTAAGCTAGGAATTTACATTCCTGCAGAATCATTTTTACCACCTACTTCTAATCAGATTACCTAACCTGTGAACCAAATATAATAAGATTAATCATTTTATGAATCCTATTTTTCTCTGAAAGCAGTTTTCATTAAAATCTGTTAAAAAGTATAAATAATGTTGCATTTTGTTTTAAGAGAAGATAAACTGACTAGCCACAAATAAAACATACCTTGAGATTCTTTAGAATTAAACCAACTCTGATTGAAATTACATAGTTTTTTCCCAAGTTATTAGTAAACAGAAGGAGAAATAACATCTTTGGAAGAAACCTTGTTGAAACAGAGACCTCATTCTTCTTTACAAATAATAAAAGGAAACAGAATTACTTGCACAGTGATACCTAAGCTATTCAGAGATAATCCATGTTCAAAATCCAGGACCTTAATATGCTGCTGAGTCTGAATCTCAGTTTAACACTCACCATTTGTTTGCATAGAAGGTGCAATATTTCAGAAAGCAAGACACCAGCTCTTCCAACAGGAAGTAAGGGTTTGCTAAATTCTCTGTAAAAGATTGAAGTGATGATTGAGTACCTCTGAACAAATTCCCAGTCCTAGAACATTAGGCAAACAATGTGTGCCAAAAGAACAGAACAGATATTATGCAATCTAATAATACTGGGCAAGCCAAAGCTCTAGGACACGCTCTAAATAATTTTTAGCAGAAGTAGTTCAGAGACTTCATGTTCACTTTATGCTTCACAGAGGAGCTGGAAAAGGATTTGGAATTCCTGGCCTTTGCTTTTTCTTTAACTGATTCAGTGAGAGAAACAATGCAAAGATCAGTCTCACTTAATAATCTGCTTATTTATATAAACTCCACTTCAAGCTGAAAAGAGAGAAGCACCTTAGGTAACAGGGTGTTGTGAACCTTAATTATGAAGTGCTTTTTAGAAAGGGGGCTCTTTTTTAGAATATGGATGAAATAGAAAGGAACCAAATTTTTCATAGTCTGATTCAGTATTTCCCAAACTATGTTTCACAGGATATCAATAGTTATTCCTTAAAAAAGGATTCTATAATCAAGTGAGATGATGCTGAAATACACAAAGCTAAATAGTTTTTTTTTACTAATAGGATTTTCATAATCTCTAATGTACTATACTACACTTTGTGAATCTCATAAAAAAGGGACACAACAGTATGTAGAATCTGACTATATGAACAGTTTTAAGGAAAATACGAATGTTTTGAAGAAGTTTGGGAAATACTTTGCTATACAAGGTCAGAACAATTTCCCCAGGTACAAATCTTGGAACTGTCTTTTACTATAACAGAAGCATATATTATGCAGGTGTCACAGACTGACAAGCTATTATGTGGAACTAGAATTTTTTGCAACATTTAAGCCATGATAGACATAAAAGTCAGATTACATTAAGCTTCCAGGAGCAATGGCCTTCCAGTGACATGAGTCTGGGGCCATGTTTATAATCACTGCTACCACCAGGCTATCATATATATCCCTGACACTTCTCCAGTCTAGAACTCGTGTACCGTAACATTTTAATACTGAAATGAGAAGTCTTCAAGAGTCATAGGCTGCATCCAAGTGTCTCTAAAAGCACTAAGTGAACAGTACTATAGTAGAGAGCTGGCTGACGAGTTTTGTGTCAGTTTAGCTTGGTATGTATCAAAAGAAACAAGTACAACTTACATGATAAGTTCTCTCATGGAGATTCCGCCTTCTTTTAACATGGGGGTCACCAGTTCAGCAAGGTACAACCAAATATGGGGAATATCAATGGACATGTCATCTGCAAGTTCCAATGTTTCTGAAAAACTGAAAAAGAAAAGGAAAATAAAATTCACATGCAAATGTAATTCAAAAGTTAAGATTAAATAGACCCAAAATCAGTCAGTCAACAAATACTTATTAAGCATCTGCTACGTTAGGTGCTAGTTTAGGCATCAGTAACTATAAACAAATCCTTGCTGTCAAAGATCATCTACAGTGTAGGAAAAGGAGCACAAACAGGCATACTTGCAGATGGGCTCAAACTCTGAAGGACATGAACTATGGTTCTGGGATATCCCAATAGAGAGGTGGCCAGAATATACCTCTGTATGGAGGTGACACTTCAAAGATTTGAATGATGAAAACAAGGCAGCCATGTGAAGTTCTGGGGATACAGCTGTTCAGTTTAATTCCACACTATAAAGAGTTCATCACGGTTGAGTATCGTATCCTCTGAGTCAAAAGCACTGACTAAAACTTAGTGTAATGTAGACCAGACACAAAAAGAAGAAAAGACAAAAATCCTTGTCCTGGAATAGCTGACAATGGGGAAAAAATTGGATGGATATAAAAGAGTCTGAGAACATTATTAATAATATCATCATTATGATGTTACAATTTGTTGGACCTCTAAAGAAAAGCTATGGTTTCAGGCTTTCAGAGTATGAAATATTTCTTAATGCAAGGTAAAATAAATAAGATTTAAATATATAACTTAGGAAAGTCAACTACAAAATATCAGCACTATCTTATTTAGGCTGAAAATTACAGCTATCCATTTAGAAGTATAAAAAACATAATTCAAGACTGTTAATTAGCCCCCTCTAAAGCATATAAAAAAGTACAAAAACCCTAGTAAATTTAACTGCATGAGACATATATATAATGACAAGGAAACACACATAATCATAAGGAAAGGGATGAATGAATGAAGGGGCCATGAGCAGGTAGCATTTTGTCTTCATATCCTTTTAGATCTCTATACATAAATTGTGCTTTTTCCCTGCAGTTCTAGTTTCCAGCTAGAGAATGTCACTCTTTCTTACCCTACCTTGGAGGCCTACACATCATTAAAATTCTGCACTTAAAAAGAGGTACCATTACAAGGCAGGGTCATCTTTCTGAAGGTGCCATTTCAATATAGTTTGCAGCTTAGCCACATTGTCCAATTCTGGACTTCATGAATCCACACAGTCAACGTTCTGACCTCACACAGCTTGGAATTACTTGACACGTTACTGTACGACAGATACACAGATACTTGACTATTCTCTCCTTATGTGCACTGTTTCAGATCAGTTAATGTGCTGCTAATGGAATATAATTCTGGGTTCATCACCCTAAATTGCCAATTCTTATTCCATCGTTAGTGGCATAGATCAAGCTGTTTAATGAGCCCATGAGACAACTGCAGCCATCCTGATCTTTCAGTAGCATATCCACTATTGTTTTCATATCATATTATAACAAAAATATACCCATATCCTTGCCTTGGTTTTCTACTTTTGACGGGTCAGTTCGTCATGGGGACATTCTGTAGAACGTAATCATTGGCCAAAGCCGTACTGCTGATAAAAAACTTACTTCTCTGAACATAGGATTTCCTTAGAACAGGCTTGTAAGAGGCTTATTTCTTTTCTGGCTCACAGTTCGTAAATCCTTGTGTAAGATTTTAAAAGAAAAAATCCTAGGAGTACAGAAGTTCTTAGGTAATTATCTTTATGTCTTTGGATTACTATATAGCCTATACCTTGCATAATACACACTTTCTGCTGGCTGAATGAATGAAACACAGCTACACCCTACACCCCCCCATCACACCCCCTGGGTTACACTTCGGTAGGTCCACAGTTGGGACTTCAGGCATCCCTCCTTCCATTTCAACTATAGAAGCTCTACTTTTATTTGCTTAATAATACTGGGCTCCTGTCTAAAATTTAATTAAAGGGGTATAAGGTTAAGAGAAAAAAAAAAATTTTTTTTTTAAATTCAGTGAAGTTCTGATCAGAAATCTGCTAGATCTACCACAAATGGAAATGGTATTGCAGCAGCAGCATCTTCCATAAATGTATTATGGGAACTTAAAAAAAAGATGTAAATCTTGTTGTAGATTAACAATGAAGAGATCATGAAGACATAAAAATCAGATTAATCAAGTATTGTTATGACTGATTATAAGAATATCTAACTAAAGGTAAAAGGAATAAAAATATGAAAAGTCTTCTTATACTCTAGTATCATCTTCAAAGGATCACTACAAAAAAGACTATTTAAACTAGATGTTACCAATGTGAGCAAATACAGTTTTCATTGTAACTAGTACCTCTGCAATTTTGCACTTGAAATTTAGTCTGCAAGTCTTTGTAAGCTCTGACTAGTATCATTTTACCAATGTACAATTGCTGTAAGTGGCAAGAAAAGTTGCAAAAAATTGGTCAAGGAGGAGATAAGAATTTTCTCTTAATAAATGCCTCCAAAAGTGAAATATTAATATATCAAGCTTCCTGAAGGGCACATTCTTTGTATCTATTGTCAATTCCAATTTTTACCATCCTGGTTTTCATTTGTTTATTACACTTTCAAAGAGATTCCAATTCTGTGGCTAATAGTGAACTGGATTCAACTACCTCTACTAGACAGTTTTAAAATCATGTTTACAGTCATGATACAAAATGACGACAGTAACACTGCTTGAATTGCATCTACCTACACAATATTGAGTCTACCTGCCTACCCATCTAATTTGCATCATAAAGTATTTAGATTCAAGTCCTGAAAATTTAAAGAGGATGTTTTTATGTTGCCTTTGTAGAGATATGTTTTATACACAGCAACTATTATGCTCCAAGTTGATAGAGAATCTTTTCAGGAAAATTCCAAAGGATCTAAGCTTTACTATAAACATCCTGACACAAAGAGCCTGTTTGAAATTTTTGTCTAGTCTACATTACTATTTAGTAGCAGTGCATGCTTTGAAGGGGACTGTCAGAGAAATGGAAGACTAATGGTTGGCAGATCAGGCCCAGGAAGTTTGGAGGCCCTGTACTTTCTAACTTTTCCAGATCATTGCTAGCTTGGGGAACTAGAAAGAAACAGCTTTAGTGACTGCTCAGAAGTTGGCACTTAAGTAGTAGCAGCATCGAAGGAAGCTAACCTTAGATGTTCCCCCACAATGCTATGTAAGGACAGAGATCTTTGGATCTTGGGACTAGACAGACCAAAGACTCAGAGCATTTCCATAGCTCCAGTGGAAGGGCTTCTCTGGACAGTATGAACCTACTTATAACTTGGGCTTTAGAAGTAACTGGGAAACTCTGATCTATTGGCAAGAAGGCTCTTGGTGGATAATGACATGGGGCTACTGCTTTGTTCCCATCTTAGAAAAAAATTGCAAGGCCTCTCCATTTAGGAAGGAATAGGGGTTTTCAGAAGGCCAAGGTCTAAGGATGGCCTGGTTAGGTCTAACTAAGTATTAAAAGCTAGGTCTGGAGCCACTGCATTATCTCTAGCTGCAGAAAGAAATAGGGATAGAGAAAGATGAAGTAGGTTCTGAGACACAGAAGTGTTAATCTCATTTCGGTCTAAATAGAAGGTTGTGGTTGTGTTAGTGTTGCCAGCAACAGCACCACAAATGAGACTGAACCCTTTTCCTCAGGGAATCCCTCAAAGGGAGGTCACAAATGGCTGAGATAGCCTAGAAACCAAGCTAGCACCTCACAAGTTCAGTTAGAGCCAATGAAGTTAGACTGCACTTCCTGGGGTCCTTCCAGATAAAAATCAACTTCTGAATATGGTCTGAAGGGAGACAGAAAATGGTAAACAGTAATCCCGAATCCTCATTTCTGAAATTTTTCTGGTGAACATATCATAGTATCTGGGAAAAAAGCAAGTATTTATAAATTAATACAACAATTACCCCAACTACAGATTCGGGGCTTTAATCTGTAATTTTTAATTGGCTGGGGGCAGACCTTGATTTGTTTGTGAAGGTATAGATAACCTCATTTGCTCTTACAATTTATATTGGTTGGTTATTGCAGTCAACAATATATCTCTCTTTTTAAAATTGGAAAACCATCCTGGCCTTAAAGGCCAACAACATCACAGAAATTTTTGCCAAAGTTTCCTACTAAATTAAGTAGTTCAGATGGCCTTAATCTAGTCAGTCACTGAATTCAGAGAAATCTACTGCTGAAAGGATTATTAATCCTAGGGGCAAGTATACTCAATGAGTATATACCCTGAGTTAGTAATGAATGTGACAGAAGAGGCAAATCTGATGTTTAGCTCACAGGGGGTCTTAATTCATGTCCTTGTAGAGTTGGTACCTGTCATTGCTGGGTGTGATTCTGTTTACATTTGCACAACATGGCTCCTAAAACAAAATGTTTTACTGCATGTAATTTTCACTTTAAACAATGACTTTAAGCCTGAGTAAAATTCTATGGCTATACTACAAAGAACCTGACTCATGCACTTTGTGATAATCACAAAGATACTACAACCTAACCAAATGAGGATACAACCCCAGGGACAACAGACTTCAACCAATCATCCATCACAGGCTCATAATGAAACCAAGCTGGAATATACTAAATCATTAGGAACTTAACAGTTACATATCTTTCCATGGGGCTAGAGTGGGCAGACTAGCATTTCCTGTACAGAATATCCGTGTTTTATTGAAAGGATAATGCTGCAAGTTTAAGTTAATTTTCTATAATTTTTATCACAAAGAAAGGCTCTTCCTCAAAGAACATATAGGGGTTTACATGTAAATGCGCTGATGAGAGCCTCAGGGTTTCCCTGTGGTTAAGAGGTCTCTGCCCTTACTTACATCATAATATAGGTCTAACAATAAGATATAGAAAACCAGAAGGTAACCTTTAAGCCCTAGCACAATTTACAAAATGCCGTCATATCAACCAACATTTTATCAATATATTATAGTGGACACAATTTTAATCTATGAAAAAAGCCAAATACTTAAAAAGATGTGTACTTTGAAAATTAATTACTATTCAAGAGCCTAATATACTGAATACCACTCTTCAGGAGGATACTGACCCTTTGAAAAAGTCCTGTTTGCTGAGTTTTTCTGACTGTACCAGCTGATACAGTAATTGGCCCATGTGATCCCTGGTGATCTGGCTCCTTTCCAGGGTAGACTCCACTCCCATTCTCACAAACACATGTAGCAGGCCCTGGGCATTCAGCTCTTCTACACACTGCGTGGCTTCCTGTTCAAACAGCAAATAAAAGCTTACTCCATAATCTGGATAGCATTAACAGAGTGTTAAAGTAAGTTTAAAATCTTTTACTTATAACAAAGTCAGTAGAAAGCTCTAATAACAAGACAGTTTTGATATATAGATATTTTTTAAACATTAATATGGCTTAGTAAATGCAGGCTGATATAGGTAATATTAATCATATTTAAAAACAAAAAAATATTGTATCTTTATAAGGGTAATATGCTTAGGTTAATAAGTTTATTAAAGATTACTCAAAGGACCAGAGTCAAAATGTACTATTCTACACAATGTTTACCTGTTTTAGGATCATTAAAAAAACTGAAAATGGTGTATTATGAAACAGAAATTCAATGTCATGATTCAAAGGCCTTAATGTGGCAATGGAGGTGATTCTGTTTGGGTCTGTTAATATTTGCAAAATCTTCAATGAAAGAGGTCTTCCTTCATAGGAAATTAATATGGTTAGCCAAGTACTAAAAACCTTTTAGGAAGTTCTTGGGGCATGGGGCTTCTGAACTGGTCCTTACCATGGGGTGATATGGCTAGGTATATAACTCTTTGGTCTCGAGGGTAAAGGCTTGGCAACTAGAGTCACTGAATCATCAATATAGCTGTGTGCCTCCCATCCCTCAGCTCTCTCAACTTTGTCCAAGTCAAAATTCTTTAGCTCGCCAACATCATACTTAACAGAGAGAAGCTGAAAGCTTTTCCTCTAAGATCGGGAACAAGACAGGGATGCCCACTCTCCCCACTGTTATTCAACACAGTACTGGAGGTCCTAGCCACAGCAAGCAGACAAAACAAAGAAATACAAAGCATCCAGTTTGGTAGAGAAGTCAAACTATTAGCAGATGACATGATATTGTACATAAAAAACCCTAAAGACTCCACTCCAAAACTACTAGAATATGTGAATTCAGCAAAGTTGCAGGATACAAAATTAATACACAGAAATCTGTTGCTTTCCTATACACTAATGATGAACTAGCAGAAAGAGAAATCAGGAAAACAATTCCATTCACAATTGCATCAAAAAGAATAAAATACCTAGGAAAAAACCTAAACAAGGAAGTGAAAGACCTATACCCTGAAAACTATAAGACACTCTTAAGAGAAATTAAAGGGGACACTAACAATGGAAACTCATCCCATGCTCTTGGCTAGGAAGAATTAACATCGTCAAAATGGCCATCCTGCCCAAAGCAATATACAGATTTAATGGAATCACTATCAAATTACCAACAGCATTCTTCAACAAACTGGAACAAATAGTTCAAAAATTAATATGGAAATACCAAAGACCCCAAATAGCCAAAGCAATCCTGAGAAGGAAGAATAAACTGGGAGGGATCTCGCTTCCCAACTTCAAGCTCTACTACAAAGCCACAGTAATCAAGACAATTTGGTACTGGCACAAGAACAGAGCCACAGACAAGTGGAACAGAATAGAGAGTCCAGATATTAACCCAAACATATATGGTCAATTAATACATGATAAAGGAGCCATGGACATACAATGGGGAAATGACAGTCTCTTCAACAGATGGTGCTGGCAAAACTGGACAGCTACATGTAAGACAATGAAACTGGATCACTGTCTGACCCCATACACAAAAGTAAACTTGAAATAGATCAAAGACCTGAATCTAAGTCATGAAACTATAAAACTCTTAGAAAAAAACATAGGCAAAAATCTCTTGGACATAAACATGAGTGACTTCTTCATGAACATATCTCCCTAGGCAAGGGAAACAAAAGCAAAAATGAACAAGTGGGACTATATCAAGCTAAAAAGCTTCTGTACAGCAAAGGACACCATCAATAGAACAAAAAGGCATTCTACAGTATGGGAGAATATATTCATAAATGACAGATCCGATAAAGGATTGACATCCAAAATATATAAAGAGCTCATGCACCTCAACAAACAAAAAGCAAATAATCCAATTAAAAAATGGGCAGAGGAGCTGAACAGACACTTCTCCAAAGAAAAAATTCAGATGGCCAACAGGCACATGAAAAGATGCTCCACATCGCTAGTCATCAGCGAAATGCAAATTAAAACCACAATGAGATATCACCTCACACCAGTAAGGATCACCACCATCCAAAAGACAAACAACAACAAATGTTGGCAAGGTTGTGGAGAAAGGAGAACCCTCCTATACTGCTGGTGGGAATGTAAACTTATTCAACAATTGTGGAAAGCAGTATGGAGGTTCCTCAAAGAGCTCAAAATAGGAATACCATTTGTCCCAGGAATCCCACTTCTAGGAATTTACCCTAAGAATGTAGCAGCTCAGTTTGAAAAAGACAGATGCACCCCTATGTTTATCGCCGCACTATTTACAATAGTCAAGAAATGGAAGCAACCTAAGTGTCCATCAGTAGATGAATGGATAAAGATGTGGTACATATACACAATGGAATATTATTCAGCCATAAGAAGAAAACAAATCTTACCATTTGCAACAACATGGATGGAGCTAGAGGGTATTATGTTCAGTGCAATAAGCCAGTCAGAGAAAGACAAGTACCAAATGATTTCACTCATATGTGGAGTATAAGAACAAATAAAACTGAAGGAACAAAACAGCAGCAGACTCACAGAACCCAAGAATGGACTAACAGTTACCAAAGGGAAAGGGACTGGGGAGGATGGGTGGGAAGGAAGGGATAACGGGGGAAAAAAAGAAAAGGGGCATTATAATTAGAAGACCTAATGTGGGGGAGGGGGACACAGGGAGGGCTGTACAACACAGAGAAGACAAGTAGTGACTCTATAGCATCTTACTATGCTGATGGACAATGACTCTATGGGGTTTGTAGGGGGGCTTGGTGATGGGCGGAGTCTAGTAAACATAATGTTCCTCATGTAATTATAGATTGATACAAAAAAAAATTATTTAGCTCAACCTCTGAAGAGACTGCTCTTCTGAGGGAGACGATGCATTTGAGAAGGGCAGCCTCCTGACTAAGAGACTCCTCACTGCTGCTTTATTTCCTCTCTACTACTTTAATACCTCCTCTATTTTTACCTAGAAAAATTCCAAACTACAGAGAAATTAAAGAACAGTGAAATGTACATACATACACACAAAAGTATATTCCTTTACGTCAATTTATCAATTGCTTTCTCTATATGTAAGAAGTTTAACAGTCATAAATAGGGTCAACAGAAGTGTATCTGGTATATAGTATATATTTGAATTTCTGCAATTGTCCCCAAATGTCCAATATAGACTTTTGTTGCTGTTCTAGGATCCAAGTGAAAACCTGACATCATGTGTCATGATGTCTCTTTAGACACCTGTAATCTAGATCAGTCCTTTCGTTTCTTATGACATGCATTTTTGAAACATCTGAGCCAGTTGTCATGGAAAACTTTTTTATAAGCACTTTTAGCCTAATGATCTGTTTACAGCCCTATCTGTACCTTAACGATATTAATAGTCTGCTGAATAAATCACCACCACTTCTCCTAACTTTTAATTTACACAATGTTGCTGCCATCTCCTCCCTACACTCTTTATCTTGTAGGTTTTTACCTCATTTTAATCCTAACATCTTTATAATGCCTTTTAGGAGGGAGTGGAAATAATGCAAGTATTCAGTCCTTAGTATTTAGCTTGAATTGATCAAATGTCTGCCAATGGGAATTTATTCACTGAATCTGCATATAGGCCAACTAACCATAGCATGGTACTTCTAATGTCAAAGCAGTTCATAATCTTGCCCTTTTCTGATTTTCTCATGGTTTGATTCCTCTTATCTTTGAACTCTCAGATGAAATGACACCTCCTACAGTCTCTGTGACTGTTCAATCATGGCTATCATATCACTCAATCTTACTTCTGTGCACTGAAACATTATTTTTCTTTTTGTAGTTATTTATAACTACCTCCAGGGCAGCTTTGTCTAGGTCTCCCACTAGAATGTAATTTTCTGAAAGACTATGTTGCTTACTACATATACTACAGTATATCCAGGCAATATTCCCTAAAATGTGGCTGGCATATTTTATGTACTCAATAAATAAATATCACAGAGGCAAAAAACACAGGCCGTGGAGTCAGACAAATGTAGGTTTGAATCCTGGCTCTACCACTTACTTACTGTGTAAATTTAGGAGTGTAACTTAATCTCTCAGTCTTGACTTCCTATCACAGAATTACTATGAGGAGTGCATATAAAATGTTTATAAAAGCATTTGGTACATTGCCAAACACACACACACAGGCTTAATATTATTTGTATTACTGTTAATAATAACAAGAAAAAATCACCTTTTAAGATGTAGATAAGAACTCTTCATTAGGATGAGCTCTGTAAGCCTTTAGTATGACATATTAATACTATAACAAATATATAGGTAATAAACTATAGTTTACATTCTGAAGCTAGAAGCTTGACTTTGAATCCCAAGCTTGCCAATTATCAGCAGTTTGACCTAGACTAAGCTATTTTACATCTTTGCATGTCAGATTCCTTATCTATAAAAATGGCTATAATAGTAATAATGATAGCATCAGGAGGGTGCTAGGAGAGGTAAGTGCAATAATACATATAAAACATGTACAATAGCACTTAGCAGACAGAAAGCCCTTATTATGTTGGATGCTGTAAACGTACTTTCCATCATTCTGCAGCAGAGCTGCCCCATACGCTGCACGATGAAGTTCCTGAGTCATAACTTACTCTGTCTCTTCCATAGTATAGGCCTGGCCTAGGGGCTAACGATTCTCCAAAGAGTCTTCATACTGCATGTAAGTGTTATTAAGGCTTTTTCTCCCTACACTTTTAGTTCATCAAAGGGTCATACTTTTTCCCTTCAAAGTATTTGTTGCTCACTCACTTTGTACATCCTTTGAATTATTTCTAAAGACAATTTCCACTGCTTTCTTATTATTTGTTTTTTATCTTTCTTAGCCTCTCTATTTTCTTATTCATCTTTCACATTTCCCTGCTTACATACAAGAAAAAAGCTGTGTGCTGCCAGTTCAAAGAATACTTATTTTCTAGGAATCCAAGTAATGAAATATAGTTTATTATATACTGTAGTATATATATTACAGTATACGGTATTATTCATTGGCTGTTTCCAGTTAATGTTCATTTATTTTTTGTTGCATTTCCAAGGGCTTCTCTGAAGTACTCTCTAACTTGCTCATCATCAAAATTTCTTCCTACTTATTCAGAACTTTGGATAGTATCAGAGGCTTAATGGTTTTAGAAACCTGGGCTATAGCTAACCAAGATGATTTTTCTGTATAGAAAGCAGAAAATGTTTAGAATGTCAAAAGAATAAGTAACTTTGACAGAATTTTTAATAATATAATGCCAAAGCAAAAGTAGTTAATAAACTGACAAGTATTTTAACAGATATGCCTTTGCTGACCCTAGTCCCCTAAACGAGGTCCTAATGTATGATCTTTTGTAAGATCCTTTAGGGTCCACCAGCATTTATTATAACTACATTTCAAATAACTATTTGTGGAATTACCCATTTACGGTCTATTCTGCCACTAGACTATAGGGCTCATGAAATCAGGCAGTATGTCTATCTTATTCACTACCATTTCAAATTAAGATAGAGGAGAAGGTCAGGGTTAAAGATGGGCAAATTCAAAGCTGTGTCTTGAAATGTTTCACTTAGGCTGTCCAATCCTGGCACATTGCTTACTCCTCTATGCCTCAGTTTCCCACTTATGAAATAAGGAAAAAGTAATGTCAACCATACTTTAAAGTTAATATGAGAATGATGATAAAATGACTGCAAAGACTGAAGATGGCGGTGTGAGTAGAGCAGTGGAAATCTCCTCCCAAAACCATATATATTTTTGAAAATACAACAAATACAACTATTCCTAAAAGAGGGACCAGAAGACACAGGACAACAGTCAGACTACATCAACACCTGCGAGAACTCAGCACCTCACGAAGGAGGTAAGATACAATCCGTGGCCCGTCGGGACCCGAGCGCCCCTACCCCTAGCTTCCAGCAGGAGGAGAGGAGTCGGAGCAGGGAGGGAGAGGGAGCCCTGGACTGCTAAATACCCAGCCCTAGCCATCCGCATCGGGAGCGCAGACACACAGTGCATGGTGTGCTGGATACTAGGGAAAGGGAACAGTAAAACCTGCGAGCGGGTACCCGTAGCCGGCGCCCCAGCCATGCCCACAGCAGCAGCAGGGCAGAGCTTCTTTCACAGCGGCCGGCCAGGCAAGAATCAGAGATCCCATCTATGCGCAGCTGCCCAGCACAAGCTGCTAGGGGTCGCTGTTCTCCCAGGAGAGGAAGGCCACAGACTAGCAAGAAGGGACGTTCTCCCAGCCGACACATGTGCCAGCTCCCCACAACTACCTCTATTGCCATGAAAAGGCAGAAGAATTTGATCCAGACCAAAATCACAGAGACAACCTCTGAGAAGGAGCTTGGAGAGACAGACCTAACCAATCTTCCTGAAAAAGAATTCAAAATAAAGGTCATAACCATGCTGCTGGAGCTGCAGAGAAAAATACAAGAGCTAACGAACAAAGTAGGGAGGGAGACTACAGAAATAAAACAATCTCTAGAAGGATTTAAAAGCAGAATGGATGAGATGCAAGAGGCCACTGATGGAATAGAAACCAGAGAACAGAAACGCACAGAAGCTGACACAGAGAGAGATAAAAGGATCTCCAGGAATGAAACAATATTAAAAGAACTGTGACCAATATAAAAGGAGCAATATCCGCATTATAGTAGTACCAGAAGAAGAAGGGAGAGAAAAAGGGATAGAAAGTGTCTTTGAGGAAATAATTGCTGAAAATTTCCCCAAACTGGGGAAGGAAATAATCGATCAGACCATGGAAGTACACAGAACTCCCAACAGAAGGGACCCAAGGAGGACAACACCAAGACGCATAATAATTAAAATGGCAAAGATCAGGGACAAGGACAGAGTTTTAAAGGCAGCTAGAGAGAGGAAAAAGGTCACCTACAAAGGAAAACCCAGCAGGCTATCATCAGACTTCTCAACAGAAACCTTACAGGCCAGGAAAGAATGGCATGATATATTTAATGCAATGAAACAGAAGGGCCTTGAACCAAGAATACTGTATCTAGCACGATTATCATAAATATGAAGGAGGGATTAAACAATTTCCAGACAAGCAAAAGTTGAGGGAATTTCCCTCCCACAAACCACCTCTACAGGGTATTTTAGAGGGACACCTCTAGACGGGAGCACTCCTAAGGCTAAACAGATGTCACCAGAGAAAATAAAATCACAGCAAATAAAGCAGACCAACCAAATACTAACTGAAGGCAAAAAATAAAATCAACTACCCACAAAAGCAGTTAAAGGAAACACAAAAGAGCACAGAATAAAACACCTAACATATAAAGAATGGAGGACGAGGAATAAGAAGGGAGAGAAATAAAGAATCACCAGACAGTGTTTATAATAGCTCAATAAGCGAGTTAAGTTAAGACAGTAAGATACTAAAGAAGCTAATCTTGAACCTTTGGTAACCACGAATCTAAAGCCTGCAATAGCAATAAGTACATATCTTTCAATAATCATCCTAAATGTAAATAGACTGAATGTACCAATCAAAAGACACAGAGTAATAGAATGGATAAAAAAGCAAGACCCATCTATACGTTGCTTACAAGAGACTCACCTCAAACCCAAAGACATGCACAGACTAAAAGTGAAGGGATGGAAAAACATATTCCATGCAAACAACAGGGAGAAAAAAGCAGGTGTTGCAGTACTAGTATCAGAAAAAATAGACTTCAAAACAAAGAAAGTAACAAGAGATAAAGAAGGACATTACATAATGATAAAGGGCTCAGTCCAACAAGAGGATATAACCATTATAAATATATATGCACCCAACACAGGACCACCAGCATATGTGAAACAAATACTAATAGAATTAAAGGAGGAAATAGAATGCAATGCACTCATTTTAGGAGACTTCAACACACCACTCACTCCAAAGGATAGATCCACCAGACAGAAAATAAGTAAGGACACAGAGGCACTAAACAACACACTACCACAGATGGACCTAATAGACATCTACAGAACTCTACACCCAAAAGCAGCAGGATACACATTCTTCTCAAGTGCACATGGAATATTCTCCAGAATAGACCACATACCAGGCCACAAAAAGAACCTCAGTAAATTCAAAAAGATTGAAATTCTACCAACCAACTTTTCAGGCCACAGAGGTGTAAAACTAGAACTAAATTGTAAAAAGAAAGCAAAAAGGCCCACAAACACATGGAGGCTTAACAACATGCTCCTAAATAATCAATGGATCAATGACCAAATTAAAATAGAGATCAAGGAATATATAGAAACAAATGACAACAACAACACAAAGCCCCAACTTCTGTGGGATGCAGCGAAAGCAGTCTTAAGAGGGAAGTATATAGCACTCCAGGCATATTTAAAGAAGGAAGAATAATCCCAAATGAATAGTCTAACGTCACAATTATTGAAATTGGAAAAAGAAGAACAAATGAGGCCTAAAGTCAGCAGAAGGAGGGACATAATAAAGATCAGAGAAGAAATAAAATTGAGAAGAATAAAACAATAGAAAAAACTCAATGAAACCAAGAGCTGGTTCTTTGAGAAAATAAACAAAATAGATAGGCCTCTAGTCAGACTTATTAAGAGAAAAAGAGAATTAACACACATCAACAGAATCAGAAACGAGAAAGGAAAAATCATGACGGACCCCACAGAAATACAAATAATTATTTTAGAATACTATGAAAACCTATATGCTAACAAACTGGAAAACCTAGAAGAAATGGACAACTTCCTAGAAAAATACAACCTTCCAAGACTGACCAAGTAAGAAACACAAAATCTAAACAAACCAATTACCAGTAAAGAAATTGAAGTGGCAATCAAAAAACTACCCAGGAACAAAACCCCGGTTCAGATGGATTTACCTTGGAATTTTATCAGACATACAGAGAAGACATAATACCCATTCTCCTTAAAGTTTTCCAAAAAATAGAAGAGGAGGGAATACTTCCAAACTCAATCTATGAAGCCAACATCACCCTAATACCAAACCAGGCAACGACCCCACCAAAAAAGAAAATTACAGACCAATATCCCTGATGAACATAGATGCAAAAATACTCAACAAAATATTAGCAAAATGAATCCAAAAATACATCAAAAGGATCATACACCATGACCAAGTGGGATTCATCCCAGGGATGCAAGGATGGTACAACATTCAAAAATCCATCCACATCATCCACCACATCAACAAGAAGAAAGACAAAAACCACACAATCATCTCCATAGATGCTGAAAAAGCATTCAACAAAATTCAACATCCATTCATGATAAAAACTCTCAACAAAATGGGTATAGAGGGCAAGTACCACAACATAATAAAGGCCATATATGATAAACCCACAGCCAACATCATACTGAACAGCAAGAAGCTGAAAGCTTTTCCTCTGAGATTGGGAACAAGACAGGGATGCCCACTCTCCCCACTGTTATTCAACATAGTACTGGAGGTCCTAGCCACAGCAATAAGAACAAAAAAAGAAATACAAGGAATCCAAATTGGTAAAGAAGAAGTTAAACTGTCACTATTTGCAGATGACACGATATTGTACATAAAAAACTCTAAGGATTCCACTCCAAAACTACTAGAACTGATATTGGAATACAGCAAAGTTGCAGGATACAAAATTAACACACAGAAATCTGAGGCCTTCCTATACACTAACAATGAACTAATAGAAAGAGAAACCAGGAAAACAATTCCATTCACAACTGCATCAAAAAGAATAAAATACCTAGGAATAAACTTAACCAAGGAAGTGAAAGACCTATACCCTGAAAACTATAAGACACTCTTAAGAGAAATTAAAGAGGACACTAACAAACGGAAACTCATCCCATGCTCTTGGCTAGGAAGAATTAATATTGTCAAAATGGCCATCCTACCCAAAGCAATCTACAGATTTAACGGAATCCCTTTCAAATTACCAACAGTATTCTTCAATGAACTGGAACAAATAGTTCAAAAATTAATATAGAACCACAAAAGACCCCGAATAGCCAAAGCAATCCTGAGAAGGAAGAATAAAGTGGGGGGGATCTCACTCCCCAACTTCAAGCTCTACTACAAAGCCACAGTAATCAAGACAATTTGGTACTGGCACAAGAACAGAGCCACAGACCAGTGGAACAGAATAGAGACTCCAGACATTAACCCAAACATATATGGTCAATTAATACATGATAAAGGAGCCATGGACATACAATGGGGAAATGACAGTCTCTTCAACAGATGGTGCTGGCAAAACCGGACAGCTACATGTAAGACAATGAAACTGGATCACTGTCTAACCCCTATACACAAAAGTAAATTCGAAATAGATCAAAGACCTGAATGTAAGTCATGAAACTATAAAGCTCTTAGAATAAAACATAGGCAAAAATCTCTTGGACATAAACATGAGTGACTTCTTCATGAACATATCTCCCCGGGCAAGGGAAACAAAAGCAAAAATGAACAAGTGGGACTATATCAAGCTAAAAAGCTTCTGTACAGCAAATGACACCATCAATAGAACAAAAAGGTACTCTGCAGTATGGGATAACACATTCATAAATGACAGATCCAGTTAAGGCTTGACATCCCAAATATATAAAGAGCTCATGTACCTCAACAACCAAAAAGCAAATAATCCAATTAAAAAATGGGCAGAGGAGCTGGACAGAGAGTTCTCCAAAGAAGAAATTCAGATGGCCAACAGGCAAATAAAAGATGCTCCACATCGCTAGTCATCAGCGAAATGCAAATTAAAACCACAATGAGATATCACCTCACACCAGTAAGGATCACCACCATCCAAAAGACAAACAAGAACAAATGTTGGCGAGGTTGTAGAGAAAGGAGAACCCTCCTACACTGCTGGTGGGAATGTAAACTAGTTCAACAATTGTGTAAAGCAGTGTGGAGTTTCCTCAAACAGTTCAAAATAGAAATACCATTTGTCCCAGGAATCCCACTTCTAGGAATTTACCCTAAGAATGTAGCAGCTCAGTTTGAAAAAGACAGATGCACCCCTATGTTTATCGCCGCACTATTTACAATAGCCAAGAAATGGAAGCAACCTAAGTGTCCATCAGTAGATGAATGGATAAAGAAGATGTGGTACATATACACAATGGAATATTATTCAGCCATAAGAAGAAAACAAATCTTACCATTTGCAACAACATGGATGGAGCTAGAGGGTATTATGCTCAGTGAAATAAGCCAGGCGGAGAAAGACAAGTACCAAATGATTTCACTCATATATGGAGTATAAGAACAAAGAAAAACTGAAGGAACAAAACAGCAGCACAATCACAGAACCCAAGAATGGACTAACAGTTACCAAAGGGAAAGGGACTGGGGAGGATGGGTGGAAAGGGAGGTATAAGGGCAGGGAAAAAGGGGGCATTAGAATTGGCATGTATAATGTGGAGGGGGGCATGGGGAGGGCTGTACAACACAGAGAAGACAACTAGTGATTCTACAACGTCTTACTATGCTGGTGAACAGTGACTGTAAGGAGGTGTGGGGGGGGGACTTGGTGAAGGGGGGAGCCTAGTAAACATAATGTTCTTCATGTAATTGTAGATTAATCATAACAACAACAAAAAAATGACTGCAAAGATTATGACTGAAAGCCTCATAATGATAATGTGTTTTTTGTTCATTAATATCAAAATCAACCTGGTTGTTCCATAATGGGAATGGAATGACACCCATTTTCTTTTCCTGCCACTTGACCTTGGAATTACTGTATCAATTTAAAAGAGAGTGCTTGGCGGCAATGCATGAGAACTGTGCAGACTGAACTGGGTGTGACTTGGACTGATTACTCTTACCTTATCAGTTCACAGTGACTTAGACCAGAACCAAGTAACTGTGTCTCTGTCACAGGGCTTTTTATGTGGTTGATGCTTTCTTTTTTAAAAATTCATTTACCTTAAAATCATTAATGTGTAGAAATTCATCAATGATAGATTTGGACTTCCTCTCCATCTCCTCTTCTGACAATGCAGGCTTGTCAGGGGCCAATGTTGCTGGAATTTCTGGTTTTGCTACTAGAAGTTAAAGAAAGTGAAAAACTAAAAATGACAAAAATTATCACTAAAATGGTGGGTTATGGCTGACAATATTTTTTGTTGTTACATTGCTTTTTAATAAAAGCATTAATAGATACAAATTTGGCAAAGCAGGAAAACACAGAAACAGTCATTTTAGAAATGATATGTACAAGAACCTTCATAATCTAAAATTAAAGTATATAGCAATATGATGAATTTTATAATTAGAACGGTTTTGTTCCTTTCTGTATTTTGAATCCTCTCCATTGCTTCAATGATGAACACAGGAGGCCTGCACAATTGTGCAGAGCTCTAGCCAAACTGGCCTTTGGCAGTTTCTTGCAAGTGCCATGGATCCACCTACGGCCATTCTGCTCATGGTGTTCCTCCTATCCGGAATGCACTTTCTCACCACTCCACACCCACTCCTTACTGCAAACTTGTTTTATCTCCTACTGGTCCTTCAGACCTAAGGAAAGGCTTCCCTGACATTCCTCTGTGGCAGTTCTAGATGGTTACTTTATTAAGTACTCTTTCAGAACTGTTCTTTTCCTTCATAGCATTTTTCTCAGTTTGTACTATTTTTCATGGAATTATTTGATAAAGGTCTTCCCAACCCATCAGACAGAAGGCCAAGAACAGGAATCAAGTACTCAGAAGTCACTAGAAGTCAGTGTGCACGTGGCAAATGAACAAGTGACTCAGACAATAAATACACATACGGTAGTTGTGCTACATGCAGCATTCACTAATATAAGATATTTTCACACCCTATCTTCTTATATTCCCAAATACCTAGCACAGATAGGAAAGCCAATGTCCCTTAAGCTAAAAGGATCTGAAGTCTATAACAGTTGGGACATTTATATCTGTCTCTGAAATATGTTTAGAGACTATTGTTAGGGGACACAATTTAAATAGTGAAATTAATCTGAAAGCTATGGAAATGTTATAAACAACCAGTATTTACTTCAGAGTTAAGACTTACAAGATGCTGAAAATCATCTATCTTTAAACTATTTTTCATCATTGTCATTATCACCCTCATCATGACATCTAATACTCTCAGAGAACTTTTTATGTGCTATATAATGTTCTAAGTATTTAGATGTGTTAACTTCTCATTTTTATCATAATAACCCTACAGGCTAGTTTCACTTATTATCCCCATATAAGAGATGAGGAAACTAAAACACAGGTTAAATACACGAGGTAATTTTTAGAGCATTCGTCTGAGTTGGTCCTCTAAGCAAATACATGCTGAACACTTAGAAAAACCACAGAGGTTACCAAGATAAAGGTAACAAAAGGCAGTCTGATACTTTCTCTTTGGTTTGCCTTGCAGTGGCTCAACGAAGTCAGAATTTTCATACATTTGAGGGCTTCTACAAAGCATATGCACACTAATGAACAGCAAGGATTCATTTAGGGAATCTGTAAAAAATTCAGATTGCTTAATTAATATACAGCAAAAGGACCTCATCATCATTACATTTAATAGAGAAAGGGGAAAATTCACAAATTGTTGAACAAAGGAATACCTGGGGAATGAGAACATGTTACAAAACTATGAAGATGCCCCTTACCTTTTAAGGCAAGGGTGTGTGCTGTCGTTATTGTATTGATTTTTAAATCTACTCAGGCACAAAACAACATCTCCGTAAGACCAAAACACAAACTACATTTGTTCTACAAAGTCTCTCACCTGACTCCCTGGTTTTGCTTCGCTCAGCGTCAGTGCTGGTCCTCTCCACATCCAAGCCCCCTGTAAGCTGTTTCACCGTCTCTAGCATCTCTCTCCTCTGCTCTTCTTGAGACTGATTGTCCAACAGGTCTTTACTGCTGCTGCCCCTCATGAAAGTGTTTGGACGAGCTGCTGCAGATGGAAGGGGCTTGTCATTCTTCTCCCTGCCCATGCTTCCACGACTTAAAAGACAAAACAACAGTCTTCAAAAAAATAGAACTACTCCATCCTCTATTAAATTACAAAATAAACACTAAGACTTTCTAAAAGTATGCAGAATAATTTTTCACAGATAACACTACATGTGTGAGACACCAATTACATTTCATAGTGTATTTATATAAACAAGTAAAACCAGTATTTTAAAGGGAATATTAAGATATACTTTAACTTTTTTTTAATGTTAAAGGGGTACTAATTTAAAACTTGAAAATGAAAAATTTCCTATATTAGTTTAAAAAAATCTTTTAAGAATAAAGAAGACAGCAGTGAAAGTATGAGCTAAAAGAGTGAAAAAGAAACAGATTACCACAAGAACATGGCATCACTATCTTACAAATTATACAACACTTTAAATAAATTTAAAGTTTCTGAATTCAGAAACTTCAAATATATGGAACACATCTGAGAACGAAATAGTAGAAGTAGTTTGAATAGCCCAAGTTACACACTTTATTCATTTTAAGAGAGAATCTTTCTATCTCCCTATTTAGTCTTTAGGTAATTCTAACCAGCTGGGCAAATTCTAACCCCGACCACAGAAGCAGCAAATTAAAAGGAAGAGAAGAAGAAAGACTAGAAGCATGACAACAGTCTAATCTCTGTGAAAGAACATAACAAGTACTCAAAAAGCAGAACCATCAGGGGAGATTTATGGCAGGCAAAGAGCAAACAGTTCAACAGCACACTGATGCTCAATGACAACCCAAGTCATCATGGAAGAGGTGACTTGGGTTAAGTATAGTTTTAGAAGCCAAGGAAGTGGTGACACAGTTTAGAAAGTCAACTGAGCCAAACTGATTACAATAATAAAAAACAAAAGTTTGAGGGCCTAAAGAAATTTCAGCTCTAAAAGTTACATTAAAAAATTTTGTTCTCTATCACTATATTGCAAGTCTTCATCAAGTCTCCATAAGCTAGCCAACAGAATACTTAACTGTATCACCCTACAAAAACAAAAGTAGGAAGATAGTAGAATACAGAGAGTAGTGAAAAATAAAAGACAACCTCAAGTACAAAGAAATGTATGGGTTGTCATACCCTTTAGTTCACACGTTAGGAGTGCTAGGTTAATCTACAGCATCCTGGGGCATTAGATTGGCAGCCCTATACAGCTACCAGGGCTGTGGGTGCATTTGGATTTCTTAAGGAGCAAACCATTAGATGTGTGCAAGATAACTTGCCCTTCCCTCCCACTCCATCCCAAACCTACCATGAAATTATGCTTTTATCTTGGAAATTATAGAATGCAAAAAATAAAGGAGGAAATGAAAAGACACCCTTAGGGATGGATGAAGGAATCCGTCCATAGGGATGATCACCAGCATAATCTGTGTGGGTATGTGTGAGGCAGAGACAGCCTGACAGACACACTGACAAGCAGGTCAGTCTTGCGTTAACATGAAGAGTAGGCTTCTTACCTGGTTAAGGTTCGTCGAGACTCAAACTCTAAAGGCATGGATGATGTAGACCCTGAGGGCACTGGAGGTTGCAAAGCAGAAAATCTGTTTAAACTGGAAGCACTTGACCGTAAGGCATCTACAGATATTGAAGGATTGAGAAAAATACAAATCACATGACTAAAATACAGCTTCTAATTCATCTGCCTTGCTGGGGTAGGCCCCGAGACTTGGCATTTCTACCAAGCCTAACAAGGTGATGCCAGCCTTCTGGTCCACAGGCCACACTCTCAGAAGCAGAGCACTAGAAGAAATTTTCATGTAAAGATAAATTAGAAATCTTGGTTCATTATAACTATTTGTTCCTTTAAAAATGTAATTAAATTATCCTAGGTTAGGCACAGGGGTGGCCAACAGGAGAAGGCGGGAGGCAAGCAAAAACAAAACAACGTATTTCACTGATTTCTGATAAAGACTTTAAAAGGTATTTCAATCGAATTCTTCATTCTTTTACAACTATCTGAAATAAAATTAAAAATAATAACCTTTTTCTCAGCAAAATGAGTTTACTTTTAATTTAGGTTCCCAGTAATTTCATTAATTATGCTGAATTTGTGAATAACAACAACAAAGAAACCTAAAAAATTGAAATTTCAAATAGCTTAACTGAACTTAAATTTTAAAAAATATTTTTTGAATAGCCAAGGACTTTTATTGATGAGGAAACCTCAATTTATGTTAGTCAGAGAGGGACACCAGCAAGTTTGGGCATGCTTAGTCTACAGACCTTTTCCTACAACCCTCACTAAATAACTGTGGGACCAGATTGTATGGTGAATGCTGAGAGACCACGTCCAGCTTCCCAAGAAGTGACACTCCCTGCTTACCGGTCTCGCTGGCCTTTGCTCCACCACTGCTGCCTTTTCCCCAACTGCCCAGTTGTGCTTTAGGTACCAGCTGAATTTTCTCATCAATTGTGGGCTGTAACATAAGTGACCACAGTAAATTATAGGAAATATTCTAGAAGAACAGTTTATCTTTTTTAATTTCCAGTGGACTAAAACCAATTTTAACAACAAAATTCTGCTTGAAATGCCAATTTATGAAACATGAATCATGACTGTTCACATTAAAGTGGATTTCTTGTGTTTCTGAATCACTTCCTTGGAATGCAGCTTCCACAAAACCCAGTTTGAAGCCACTGGTCTGGACAGTGTATTCAGTTCCTCTAAGATAGTGTACTAGTTGTCAAATACAAGCAGTTTCTAATGATTCTTCTACAATAATGCCCAGTGATTTAAAAATTAATTTAAAAAAGGAATATACAAATACTATAAAATCAACTCATTAATCTCTTCACATCATCGTCAGAAAATGGGTCAAAAACACAGAAAGTTCACATTTTAGCAAAGCCTAATGTAGGTTGGGGCTAGGAGTGAGAGTATTCAATAAAGGGGAATAAGGAAAAAGAATAGAATGTTAGACAAGAAGTTAAGGTGCCTAGTATCTCCAGGGTTTAACCCTCCAAGCACAAATTTCCAGCAAGTGAATAGAATTACAGTGTAATACACATTACAAAACACACAGTAACACAAAAGCTGTAATCAACTCTGTGTAACAAAGATGTTACTATATTGTGACAGTGCTGCCTTGCTCTCTTGACATGCTTTTACACAAATCTCTCCCATTTAACAAGACTTTAATGGTTTTGAACTTCTTCTAAGATGTAGTGTACCTATAGTATAACTATCTGAATATACACAAAATTTATTTAAAAATTTACATATTTTTCAAAGTATTAAGGAAATAATGTTGCAAGTTTAATACTAACACTAGTCTTTTATATACTGTTAAAACACAGGTAAATCTTATTAGGTATTGATATAATTTTCAAAGGTGTTGGGGCTGGTGTTGGAGAAATTCTTTAAGCATAAGATTTTCATTAAAACTGTTTCTTGCTGGAAACTAGAATTATCCCAGCCACTTCTATTTAGCAATATAATTCAGAATAGTACTCAGCAATAGAATTCCTTCTCAAGACATAAACATCTAGAGGAATGTACCATAATCTCAGAGAACAGAATCCTGAATAATTAACATCAAGAGAGATCCAGAGAGTGAATGTTCTATCCTGAAGAAATGCTTTGATAAAACCATGATGATGCAAATGACATAGCCGATCATCTTCCAATTTCCTCAAAGTCTTTTTCTCAGTTATCTTCTTTCATTTGATGTTTTCATATTAGCTTTAGATTGTCTTTAGTATTCCGCTGTCAGGTTGCCAATTTTCAGAAAGGATCAAGCTAGACCTGCAAATTATTTGTAAGACCCACTGGGCTGTAGAAGTTTCCACTTTTATAAAATGTAATTCTGCTTTCTCTATGTTCTCCAAGTTCTTCACCCTACTTAGAGATCATCTTTTATTGCTGAAAACATCTGCTAAGAGAAAATTCTTTCCTCTTATTGCCCATGGATTTCTTAAGAGAGCAAAGTACAGTATATTAAATCCTTATCACAGAATGATTTCAAGTAGGTCCTCTGTGATTTCTTTTAGGCCTTGGATATAACAAACCATTAATTTCTTTCATTGTTAGACTTAAATAGGTAGCTGCTCCTTCCCCCAAGCTAAGAAACACTGTATAAAAGCTGAAAACTTGACTATGGCTTCTGAAGTATTTTTATCATCTCTCATATATTAAGCATTTAATAACTTTAAGAATTAACCTAGTCACTTCCTCCTTAGTAATCCCTCATAAAATAAAAAGTACTAGTGCCAGGACAAGTAGGTAAGAACATGCCGATCAATGCTGATTTTTAGAAAAGCATCTGTATGAAAAAATAACCACGCCATAAAATCTACAATGTGGCTAACTTATGTGAGCAAGAAGTAATTTTGAGGGTTATGTTTTGATGCTGTTTTAAGTTGTATTTTAAATGTCATACTCACCTTAGTGATTTTCAGAAACTTTGAGGGGTCCAGTACCCGACTGTTCTTGGCCCCTTGTACGGTGTTCCAACCACCTTCATCCACTCTCTGGGCACCTGTCGGGAGAATGGAGTGAGCCACTCTCTCATCTGTCTCAAGTCAATTTGACAATGAAAGAGTGAGCAGTATTTTCAATTTAGCAGCTCCAATCAAAACGAAGGAGAAAGGCCAAAGAAACTGTTAAAGCCTTGCTGACAGTCTCCAATAGCCACAACATGAAAATATCAAGCGCAAGCACTCTCCTTGTGTTGGCTTTCCCATGAAACATTACTGACCTAGAAGAAACAAGCTGATACAAATGAATAGAGATTTAGTGCTACACAAGGGAGGGCCAAATCTAGTCTTCACAGAGTTAATGATTAGAACACTTAGGAAAAATCACATAGAAATTATTTATTCCGAAGTTTACTTTACTTAATGGTGTCAAATGACACAGTACACTTCGATCATTCTCCCTGAACCTGCTACTCCAACCTTTCAGCTGCTCAGGCAGAAACCTTGACTCTCATTCCTCCTACTTTTCAGACCCATTTGTCAGCAAATCTGGCCACTTCGACCTTTACAATATATTCAGCAGCTAGCCCCCTCTAACTACTACAAACACTACCAATCTGGTTGAAGCCAGCATAGTTTCCTCAATTAGTGTAAAGACCCTCTTCATTGGCAAATCTGCTTGTAAGCTATGTGACTCTAGTAAATCAGGTCCTCTCACTTCTTTGCTCAGAACACTTCTGGTACCTCTCCAGCTCGCGCAGAGAAAAAGACAGATTCCTTATAAATGGGTTATAAACTCTAAATAAACTGGATCCCTGCCTCTCAGACTCCATCTTCTACCACTCTCCTCCTATGCCCTTGGCTCCAGCCACACTGGCCTCCTTGCTATTCCTTGAAAATGCTGCTTCAGGGCCTCTGTACTTACTTTTCCCTTTGCCTAAAACCCTCTGTCCTGGATATCCACATGAACAAACTCCCTCACTTACTTCAGAGTTTTGCTTAAACAATACCAGCTTTAATAGGCTCCCCAACCTTCGTGTTTAAAATTCCAACCTCTACTCACCAAGCCTTGCACCCATTCCCTCCCTCTCTGCTTTTTTTTATCTGTAGAACAAATTTATCTGACAAAATCATATATTTAAGGACTAATTGTATTTTTCCCCCTGTAATATGCAAAATGCATGAAGGAAGGAACTTTGTCTCTCCTGTTAAGTGACAGGCACTGAATAAATATTTGTTGTATGAATGAATGAATGAATGAATGAATGAAAGACCATCAAGCTGTCTATTCAAAAGCTCTTCTGGTCCTTGTGCTTCTTGACTTTCTCTGTTCTTACATTATGATCATGTACAGCCTGGCTTCCTCCTTATTTCTATGATACTTAAATCCCAGTATTCCCTCCTCTCCACTTGTTCTTTATGTGTCACTTCTTCAAGACTTCCTTTCCTCCTTTTGTGATCTGTGGACATCCTCCATGGCTTAGGCTTTCATATCCCCTGCAATCTGGTTAAGTGAAAAATAAAGGTCACTACCTGAAAGACACTGTGCTAGGCAACTAGGGTGAGGAAGGTAGATGTGGTGTCTCATGAAACTTAAAAACTACACCTTCTTCCCTGGAGGAGTCATCTCTCATAACTTCACTATGTGCTCTACTATGCCTGTGATGAATAATAGCTAATGATCATTGAGCATTTATTATGTCCTAGTTGCTGTACTAAACACTTTATTACTACCTCATTTCATCCTCACACCAACCCTAGGTACCCTTATTAGATCCATATTACACATTAAGTGACTTAACAAAGTCAAACACCTAGAATACAAGAGAGATGAAACTCAAACCCAGACAGTCTAGCTCCAGAGCCCAGGTTTTCAACCGTATGACCCAGTCACTACCCCAGTCACTCAACTGCACAGTGGACAAAGGAGCCTTCTTATTTGGGCGCTCTACTGTCATCTCAACAAAGGCCCAAAAGAAAAACGATCATTTCCCTTCTGAATAAGTTTCCTCTTCCACTGTTCCAAAACTTACTCAATGGTCTTTCTATTTTCTCAAGTGTAAAATGCCTTGTAGTTCATCTTTCCTATTTGTTTTTCTGCTGCTTTTTATTCTTTTTGCTACAAAGTCTCACCTCCTTCCACGTAGGATTTCAGCAACAGCAGCATCTCTGAGCTCAACCCCTTCGATTCACCATGTGAAGAGCAACAGACTTATTTTATTTACATTTCTCTAGCATGACATTATTCCTTTGCTCAAAAACTTTCACTGGTCCCTTAATGTGTACCAAAATCAAAAGTTCTTAATCTAGCTCCATCCTTCCAGACAAACATTTTTCCATTTCTTCTGAACACTTAAATTTTGCTTCAATTGATGTTGTCTATTTCTCCTTACAATATTTAATTTTGTGACTAAAACTATTCCTTCCCTTCCAAATATCTACCATCCACCATCCACCAAGACCCAGTTCAAGTGCGCCCCTTTTCCTCAAATAAAGATTTCTTCCAGCTATCTTTCTTCTTCTCTGAATTTTAACCTCAATGCAGAATACATTTCATAACTGATATCATCTTATGTTTATTTGACAAATGTTTCTTTTATTAGTTTTGACTTCCTAGATGAAATGTAAGCCTTTAGACAGAGGAATGCTATCTTCACCTCTTTTTATATCCCTTACTAATAAAGAATATATGGAAGATGCTTAATAAAGTCTTCTTAACTACTAACTCTGAAGTAGCCAGAGAAATCACATTTACTTCCTGCATTCTCTGCTCTACTTAATAACCAGTCTTCAGGTGATAATGCTTCACTTACCAACTACCACTCTATTCTTTGGGTTATTCTTCCTGGTCTCCCTTCACACCTAAATACAGAATTCTTACGTATCTGACCCTCAAAGTTCCATTTCTCTAATACCTCAGTGGACTCCACCCCTCACCTGTTCTTCTCTTCTCTTTGGTCATGAGCTGCTGGACCTTCCTTTGCTCTTCTTGTTCTTCTATTTTAGCCTCTTTATGAATCTGTTCAATAGTTTTAGGCCCTTGATCTGCTCTTCGAGATACCCAATTACACTAAAAAGGAAAAAATAAGGTTATTGGCAAGTGTGGTTAAAATGAAAGTTCCTGTGGCTAGGATTCTCACCTGGCCCTGGTCAGCTAGCTCACTACACATGTGTCGGCAATACATTGTTATTGACTCTATATAAAGAGCTCTGCCCAGTGCTCTGGGTGACATGGTGGCATGGCTGCAAGGCTGCAGGAGAGCAGAGGACAGAGAGGCCCTGAGGCAGAGACCGCCGGCTTGCTGCAAGCAAACTCACTCTGAGTGAATGATATTTTAGTGATTGACCTGCCACTGTGGATATAAAGTTGGGTATAACCCTTTCACCCCAAGAACATTCTACTGTCATTTCTTTGGCCACACTGAATCCATAGTGAACTTGCCCGGGGCTGAAACCCATTGGCAAGAGAGCAAGACGACAAAAATAGAAACTAAAAATTTTTGAAACTCTATTTTATACTTTTTACTGCAAGAAAAGTATAAAATACATATAAAAGTTGATACTGTGGCAGTTTTTCATCTGTCTTACACATGGCACTACGTGCAATCTGGAGAAGAGAATTAAAGAATGAAGTTCTCAAACAACCCTGAACTGCTGTATACTGAGTGTTCTAACAGCAGAAGGATTAAAAAGAGTGAAAGGCTAGCCCAGGTGTATTTTTAAAAAATTACTTTGTATGTTTGAAAGGAAGAGAGAGAAGAGGCATCAGCAAACGTCAGCGTTCTTCCACCATGCCTTAACCGGGTCACTGCCGGGCAGCTCTTCTCACCCCCCACGGGGTTCCCGAACTGCGGGTGACAGCAGGCTTCTTCCTCCCATATTATGATTTCGGTGACTTGCACAAAGTGTCATACCACTTCACCTTTTGATTATCCTTTTTACTAAGAACCAAACAAGCTATCTCCTTACAGTAATACTTCTCCCTTTCCTTCCCTTCCTAGCTATAGTCTCAACATCTAATATAAGTACAAGTGGTTGAAGGCATGGGTGAAGAAGTTTTTTATACTTATTTATACCAGTTAGATGCAAGGATGGCAAATAGGTTTAAATCAGCATGAAAATTTTGATCAGCTGTAGTAGCTCTGGTACTAAGAAGGAGCTTAAGGTCACAGCTGGGCTTAGCAAGATAAAGAACCTTGGGTCTGGGTACAGGGCAGGAAAGAGGTGAGACCTGTTTTCACTTTCTCTAGTTTAGAGTCAGCTGCAGTACATTCCCTGCAGGAGGTTAAAATAAGAAGAGAAAAAAGAGGTGGTAGTGGTAAAAACTGTACCTAGTATGAGAAATGAGGGGGGAAAAAAAGGCAGCAGACAGGAGGGTATATAGGAAAAACAACAGAGAAGAAAATATCAACATCTCCTGTGAGCTGGGCCCTTTACATAATCACCTTATTGATCTTTAGAACACATCTGCAAGGAGGACAACATCCCCATTTTAGAGACTAAAAACTTAAGGCTGAGGGAAGTTAAACATACTCATTTTGAAGATGAGGCTTCCCAATTATTTAGCATCCTAAAACTAAATAGAATTAACCACAGTTTGAATTCAGAATGGCTGACTTCAAAACTGCCACGTGGTTTGACAGAGTAAAGAGAAGAAACACAGAGCAGGCACACACACATGCCTCTGTTGTTGCACACAGCTCTCTTGTGAGCACTGTGTCAATTCAGATCTGAGAGTCCTGTAGCAAAAGCATTTCATTTCTACACATGTCAGTCCCAGGACATCCTCCCCAACCCAATGCCTTAAAGAGAATGGATGGTAAGCTTATTACTTTTCTACTTACCAGCCTTAGGTCTATCACATCCTGAAGCATGAATCGAATCCTAGATGAAGTTTTCCTTTCTTTCACAATTTTCTCCATCTGATTAAAATACTGGTCCATACGTGGCTGCAAGAGATAAAACCATTAGTATTCCTGGCTGAGAAATTTCAAATGTAGTTTTGCCATGCAGAATTTTTAAATGGCCTGGGAATATAAGTTACAACCAAAAGGTAATGTGGTAGAATTTTTAATTGAACATATGACACCCAAAATAAAGGCTACATATGTTAAACAGCTGGCTGTGGTCACGGAACTAATTACAAGCCAAGAGAATATAAATAAAAATGTCCTATTGCAGCTCCTCAGAACCTTCCTTGAGAGAGAGGTGGCTATGTTCTTTGACCCTTTCCAGTCTTCTCTGCTGAGAATAATGAGGACAATGGTGCACCTTGGGGATGACAGAATGTGAAGTTGGAGAAACTGGAATTTTTTTTATCATCTCTGAGCCACTGATCCAGCCTCAGACCTCTTACTTCTGAGCTTTACTTATATGTGTGAGAAATAAATCTTGTATAAACCACTGATATTTGGGGTTTTCTGCGATAATCAAACATAATCCTAGCTGTTTCAGATGTTATGAAACATTTCTGACATTATTTCTTTAAAGCATTTCTCATTTCCCTACCCCTTATTTGGAGAGCACCGTGTTTGAATTATATTATTTTAATGATTTCTTGCATTATGTTTACATAGCTATGTCATTAATGAGAGTATAAACTGAAGAAAGCTACCGGGTGTTCTTCATTTCTGTATCACCATTAGTCCTGGCCCACAGCAGTTTTTCTCCCCTTGTTTCTGCCCATAATTTGCTATACTCACAAATGACCTGTCACACAGGAAAAGGACAAGGGACAGATTATCTGAACATTCACAAATTGGCTTTTACATCACTTGGGACCTTCTTCACTTGTGACTTTCATGTAAATGTGCTAAGGAGCATGATGGCCCACCACTGACCATAAGAAGGGCAGAAGGAGAAATACGAACAGCCTCGAGTGCGGGGACAAGACGGACACTCGATAACAAAACTGACGGAGTCCTGCCAGAGGTTTTGGAGATTCTGGATTTTTACCTTTGCTTTCTCAAAGTCCAGGTCTTTGCCAATGGTGGTGAGCAGGCGGCACAGGCACTCCAGGGATTCTTCATCGTGATTCTTTAGCAGCTTCACCACGCAGTCATGCATGATGGCTTCAGTGAGCATTTTGAGCTTGAAGAGTTCTCCGATGAACTTGATGTTACCAATGGATCTCCGCCGGGCTTTGTCCTTAGCTTCCTCCAGTTCATCGTGAAGCCTCGTCCTCTCCTCTGGCTATTGCATAAGAAGAGAAATAGAACCTTGATGATGAAAACTGTTCTGTACAATATGTGCTAACAATGTATGGAAATTCATGGTCTTTATCCTTTCTGGGATCAGGGGTACCCTTTGAGAATCAGACTGCAACTACAGATCTACTCCTCAGAAAACTGAACTATACCAGAAGTTTGCATCCACCTCAGATTTCTGGAACTCGGTATCCTCTGTGAAGTCTAGGCTCTGAATCCCTATCTCAAAAGGTTGGGTTGCTCTAGCATCCAGCACTAAAAAGAATAAAGCAATCCTCCACATTATAAGAGTGTCTCCACATGATAAAAAGGCCACTGACCCTCTTGAAGGAATAGGCAGATACAGTAGCCAGCTCCAGGAAGATTCTGATAACAAAGTGCACAAGCCCCATCTTTCGGTGAAAATACTTACAGCACTGGCAGCCTCGAGTTCTTTCTGCTTCTTCTCAAAGACATCATCATCTGCTTTATCTTTTTCAAACTCCTTCTGGCAACGGTTCAGTAGCAGCTTCCGGAAATTCACCGTGTTACCAGGCTTGTCTGCCATGGGTACTTTCAGCTGCATCCAAACAGGAAAAGCAAAAGCGTTTCTTAAAGATTAAAGATATTCAATGATACTCTCAAAATATTTTTTTTTATTGTGCAAAATAATGCTGACAGAACCACAGGTAAGCATCCTACAAGAGGTACACAGCTTCACTTCAGGCATTTCATTTCACTGGTAAGCTGTCTTAAATTTTATACAGAAAAGATACATATTCCTCTCACATAAATGTACTGTATCTTTTATGGCTGATGTATCTCTAGCTGACTTTGAAACCATGTAATATTATTACAACTGTAACCCTGCAAATGTCTAGACCTTTTTAACTCTGTAGATTTATTCTTTTGTTTTTCTTGCTACCACTGTAGGTACTTTGGTTTAAAGGAACAAATAGAAATGACATATAAAGCAGGGGAGAATTTCATGACCAAAGGAAAAGTGTTATAGGTGAGATCCTTACTGGAGAAAAAAGCAGAAGAGGGAACACATTTGAGGATATCTGAGCTATCTTGTCCCCACGGGAATGTTGTAACACTGTAATGCCAGTATTCACCCTATCAATGTACTATGTTTACTGATTATTTCCTATGTGCCAAAAGAAAACACTAGTTCTCCAAAAGTTCAGTCACTTTGATAACATTCTTTTGATATAAGGAAAGACGCAGACTGGAGGGGAAGAACCACTTGGAGGCAAGATGCTTACAAATCTATTTCAAATCCAAATCTATTAATAAATCTGTTAATAATGTTTTCTAATAATTACAATAGCCCATATCTTCAAGGTTACTTATAACCAAATACAGATATCCTTATGAACATGCTGAAAATATAAAGAAAGCAGACTAGTGCAGTGACTGATTAAAATACTCTATTTTACGACAAAATTCCCCTGAGCACCATTTTGAGCAGCAATTGCATAACACGGCAAAATGGTTTTTCTGGAATTGCAAAGTGGCTCCCGAAGTTCTGAAATGCACGGCCTTTGCCCTAGGTTCAGCGAGAGAACTTGGTAAAAAATAGGCTGTTTTGTATTTATACTCACAAGAGTTAATGTTAACAACCAGAATGGACTTGGAGAGCGGCTGATCAAGGCTGAATGGCTAGAGAAACATCTTGAGAACTGAGGGCTAAGATTCTATAGTATATCTGCACTAGAACTGATGGTACACTCTCCAACATATTCCCTATGACTTACGAAAGATCATTTAACAAGTCCAGTTCTAATCAACCAAGGGATCAAGTGTTTCATTACTCTCTCATCAGCAGGAAACACTAACTTAAGAGAAGATCATCTAATACTTTTTTAGACATAGAAAAGCTAACATCTCCAAATTTAGGCCATACAAACACAAGTGACCATATACAGATTATTTCATAGTCAGACCTATACTACTATCACACAGGAAGGTAGGTGCTTAATTGACCTTCAAGGAAAAAAAAACACTACATGAAAGCAAAGATTTTGCAAAGCAAAAGCCAAAAGTACATTCTATTTTCTACTATATAGAATTCAGAATTCATTACAATGCACTACAAAAGAGAACCAAGCATATCCATAACCATGGTGGCAAATAACAGAGCACCAACATGATATTAGGTTCCACAACAAACTAAAGGTTCTAAAAACTACCAGTCAAACCCAATTTGCTATTTTATAGGAACACAAGTAAACCAGTCAAAAAGTCCTACTCAGCTTCTCAGCATATTCACCAGCATTATCTATATAAACACTAAGATGTAACTGACTAATAAGATAAAAATTACCTGCGCCACAATCAACCCACCTTGAAAAAAGGTTTCCTGCATTATGGATTTTACTGTGTAGAAAATGGGAAGATTATAGGCAACAATACGAAAATCCAAGCCACTGTTGTTTGGTGAGAGGGACCAGAATTAAAGAGTCTGAAGGACCAAACCAATATAGTTTGGTTTATACTAACAAGTAGAAATGACATACAGCAAGGGAGAATTTCCCTACACAAGGCAAGCCTTCTATATCTTTTATACAGGGAAGGCTCTGTTGAAAGAGTTGGGTTAAGTATCAAAAGATTTGCTTACTTGCATTTAAACAAAGACAATTCTTCTAACCAAAGTCTCACTCTCATCCAAAACAAGGGAGGCACAACACCTGTGTCTAACTTACAGCAAAGCTTAAGGTTCCAATGAAATAGGTGTGGCGGAAGCACATTGTAAGTCATAGACAAGAAAGTTCTAACTGGGATATTCGAACACTGAAATTGAAAAAGCACTGGAATGTTGAGCATTAAAATCAGGGTTCGAATCCCAGCTCCATAACTAATCAGTTATGTAAATCTGATCAAGTTACTTCACTGAACCTCAGTCCCTTCATCAGTAAAAGGAGACAATCCAATGACTGTACATTGAGGGACATTATAAAGTAGCTTGTTGGAATGGGAGCTTTGGAGAGAGTCATAATCTCAGCTCTGCCATGTGACTTTGGCCAAGTTACTAACTTCACCTCTGTTTCTTTCTAAAGTGGGGGTGATAACATCTATCTCCTAAGACTATTGGATTGAGATTAGTCTAAGTAAAGCAAATAATAGTGCCTGCCACATAATTGAGTCCAATAAAATATAGCTATATTTAAACACTTTGAGCTGCATTGACATGTTTATGATTAAAAATTAAAGGTAATCTATATTGTAACAATGTAGATATTAAACAAAGCATATAAAAAAGTTAGTTCACAAACCAATTAGGGAGAGAACCACAAAAGAGAAATGAATATCTGCTACCCCAAAATGATGGCCATGGGACATTCACACATACAGGACAAAAAAAATATTTAGATATATTCACATGACAGTATTAAAACCAATTAACAGAAGGGCCACAGATCTGCAAGTACATACAGCTCAAATGAAATGCCCAGCTACACAACCCCCTACAGACTTGTTTTGGGACACAACCATATTGTTTTCGTGGAATGGCTAACATAGCCATGGAAGTATACAAATAGGCCAATAAGAATACATACTCAGTGAGAATGGTGATGCATGGTAATTTTTTTGTTCTTAAAAAATGATAAATCTAACAGGATTATGACATTACTGAGTTAGTATGTATTGTCAGTTGGACACTTATTGATCAGGACACCCAATGCAATTCTTTAGTTAGAACAGAACTAAAACAGCGGGTATCTTAGTCTGTTTGGACCACTGTAACAAAATACCAGACAGGATGGCTTAAACAATAGACATTTGTTTCTCACAGCTCTGGAAGCTCTAAGTCCAAAATCAAAATGCCAGCGGATTTGGCTTTGGGTGGGGGTCCGCTCTTCCTGGCTTGCAGAGAACTGCCTCCTTCTGTATCCTCGTGTGATAGAGAGGGCTCTCTTCTGCTTCTGATAGAGGCACTAACCCCAACATGGGACTGCACCCCTATGCCCTCATCTAAGCCTAACTACCTCCAAAAGGCTCCACCTCCCAAAACCATCAGAACAACAGAACCTGAGGGTCAGGGCTTCAACACAGGAATTGGGGGGGCAGTGAGGAGGGGGTGGGCACAAACATTCAGGCCACAACAATGGACAAGGTAGGTACTTGTAAATGTTGCAAAAATGAAAGATGATGTGCACCAATGAGAAAAAGACCTTTTTAGACAACCCTAATTTTCATTTAACAACAGCCCATGATCAAAACTAAGATATGTAAATATTTTAAGTGGGTTGTTTTGGGAGATGGTTTCTTGGGGAGCAAGGGAGTATGGAAGAATATTTTAGTCTGGCTTCTTCGTAAGCTCGATTTGCTGGAGAGCACCTACTTTTTCATATTTACACAGTAGTAAACTCTCAGTGTGACATTACATTACACTTGTAAACTGACAGTGTATCATCAAATATCGTGATAAGACCTGACCACATACCAGTCAGCCAGAAATGTTGGATATAAATGATGTATCAGGTAGTCATTTTCTTCAAGCAACAGGACCTGTACTGCTGATATATTTGATAGTGTTAAGGGTAGATACATTTTATCCCTAAAAGGATCAAACTGCCAGAGGAACATCAAGGGCTGTCAGCTAAGTATTAATTAAGGTAGTCAAATGAGAGATTAGAAAATGGAAGGCCAAGCCCTGGCCTTGCTCAGTATACTCAGGATTTACAATGCAGCCTCAGAACGTAAAGATGCTGGTGGTAACCCATGGCCCAGTAGCCATTTGATCCAGAAGATGTTCTGGTTTGAGGAAGGTATTTGCAAAAAGAAAGTATAATATGAACAAGTGGTACCCCTATGTTAACTCTAAAATGTGAAGTGAACAGCGATAGTCCAACTATAACTCATGGATCCACGGTGACATATTATCCTCTACCAGTGGTTATACCTGACATTAGCAAATCACCTGCTAAAACTGAGCATAACATTCTCTGTATGTACTGTGAAACACATCTACCAAAATGCATCCCTATTAGATACATCTGAAGAGGTATATAGTGCTAACGGATGCCCACAAGAATCAAAGGGGAATGGTCAAATTATGAAAGTGTCATTCACTTCTCACCAGTCTTTTCTTCAAGCATTTTTCACCTACTTCTCTAGCTACTGTTGTTGCCCAAGGCTGACTTTTCATATTTGCAATTCCAAGATCTATTTCTGAAGATATTTAATTGTGTCTCCCTTATTCTCTTAGTGTCTCAGTCCTGTCATTCTTTTCCCACCTTACTTTAAAGCAATTAAAAAGGGGCAACTTGGAGGAGGGGGAAAAAGATGGTGTCTTGATGAGGCAAAAACCTCCTCCCAAAGCCACATATAACATGAAAATACATCAAATACAACTAATCCTGAAAGAGCAATCCAAAGACTGCAGAATAGACTGCCTACATCTGGACAAAAGCGACAACTTCACAGAAAAGAGTATAGTAGTACAGCTGCAATCTGGCGGAACCCAAGCCCTCCCTTCACCCCAGCTCACAGGTGGGAGGAAGAGAAACAGAGCGGATAGGGAGTAGAAGCCCAGAACTGCTAAACACTCAGCCCTGGAGATCTGCTCTGGGAGCACAAATCCACATTACATGGTGCTCTGTAGATTAGGGGGGTTGAAAGCAAAGACAGGCAGAATACGTGGAGAGACTGAGATTCCAGCCTCTTGTGGAGAACAGGTATGCACAACTGGCCAGCCTGGACAAAAGAAAGGTGGGCACTTTGAAAGACTTCCCAACAGCGAGAGGGGTGCTAAAGGGGCATAGATAACACAGAGCTTGATGTTCAGGAGAAAGGGCAGGTGGACAAAATTGTCTCGGCACACTCAGCCCAGCAAGTTTGGAAGTTTCGAGAGCTTCAGGTGCTCCATCCCCCTGGTTGGCAACCCAGGCCTGACGTTCCCCACTGTGATATGCAGCCTGACATTGGTTCCACCTGGCCATCACTGGTCCACAAACCTTCTGCACCTGCCATTGCACCAGGCCAGCTGGAGGGAGGCCCTACCTACAGCACCTACAGGAATGTAGCACAGAGGCTCCTCCCTGTGCACTCGGTCCACTGGAACTGGCAGTGGAGGCAGGCACTGCAGGTGGGAAGAATGAAAGAGTTCTTTCCTCCCAGCACGTGCTGGTTCACTCGCATGCCCCCCACCCCAGACATTGCTCCAGGTGTTTGACAACCCAGAGAGTAGAGTTTCTGGGCACTAGAGGGCACTGCCTACACAAAGTTATTATTCCATAGGAATCACAAGAAAAATGAAATGACAAAAGAATTTTGTACAAACAAAAATACAGCAGACTCCAGAAAAAGGGCTAAGTGAAACTGAAATCACCAATCTTCTTGATAAAGATTTCAAAATAAAAATCATAAACATGGAGCTACGGAAAAATATTCAAGATCTCAGAGAGAACTTCAAAAAAGAGACAGAAACTGAAAAATACAGTATCTGAAATGAAAAATACAATGGAGGTATTTAAAACTAGATTAGATGAGTTACAGGAGACAGTAAGTGAAATAGAAATTAGAGAACAGGAAAACAAAGAAGCTGGGGCACAGAGAGAAAGAAGGATCTCTAGGAATGAAAGAATAATAAGAGCACTGTGTGATCAATCCAAACAGAACAATATTCACATTATAGGCATACTAGAAGAAGAAGAAGAGAGAGAAAGGGATAGAAAATCTCTATGAAGAAATAATTGCTGAAAATTTCCTCAATATAGGGAAGGAAATAATCTCTCAGATGACAGAAGCCCACAGATCTCCCAAAACAAGGAACCTGAAAGAGACAACACCAAGGCATATAACAATTAAAATGGCAATGATCAAGGACAAAAACAGAGTATTAAAAGCAGCCAGAGAGAGAAAAAAAATCACGTATAAAGGAAAGTCTGTCAGGCTATTAGTAGATTTCTCAGCAGAAACCCTAACGGCCAGAAGGGACAGGCATGATGTATTTAATGCAATGAAACAGAAGGGCCTCCAACCAAGAATACACTACCTGGCAAGATTATCATTTAAATATGAAATGGGGATTAAACAATTTCCACAGAAGCAAAAGTAGAGGGAATTTACCCCCCACATACCATCTCTAAAGTGTATTTAAAAAGGGACGGCTCTAGATGGAAGTGCTCCTAAGGCTAAACAACTGTCACCAGAGAATATAAAACAACAGTAAAGGAAGTAGACCAATTATTTACTAAGCAAATGCAAAACTAAATCAACTACCCACAAAGTCAGTCAAGGGATACATAAAAAGAGTACAGAATATGACACCTACAAAGAGTGGAGGAAGAAGAAGGAGAAAAAAGAAAAGAACCTTTAGATTGTGTTTGAAAAAGCATAATAAGAGAGTAAAGAGATAGTAAGGAAGCTGTCCTCGAATCTGGTAACCACATATCTAAAGCCAACAATGGCAATAAGTACATATCTATCAATAATCACTCTAAATGTAAATGAACTGAATGCACCGATCAGAACACAGAGTTGGAGAATGGATAAAAAAACAAGACCCATCCATATGCTGCCTACAGAATAGCCACTTCAAACCCAAAGACATACACAGACTAACAGTGAAGGGATGGACCCGTGCCCGTGGATAGGAAGAACTAATATTGTCAAAATAGCCATCCTGCCTAAAACAATCTACAGATTCAATACAATCCCTATCAAAATACCAAGAGCATTCTTCAAATAACCAGAACAGATAGTTCTAAAATTCCTATGGAACCACAAAAGACCCAAATAGCCAAAGCAATCCCGAGAAGGAAGAATAAAGCTGGGGGGATTATACTCCCTAACTTTAAGCTCTACTACAAAGCCACAGTAATCAAAACAATTTGGTACCATCACAACACACCCACAGGTCAATAGAAGAGAACAGAGAGTCCAGATATAAACCCACACATATATGGCCAATTAATATAGGATAAAGGAGCCACAGATTTACAGTGGGGAAATGACAGCCTCTTCAACAACCGGTGTTGGCAAAACTGGACAGTTACATGTAAGAGACAGAAACTGGATTATTGTCTAATTCCATATACAAAAGCTAAATTTGAAATGGATCAAAGACTTGAATGTAAGTCATGAAACCATAAAACTTATAGGGATACTGTGGCATCTTACTACAAAGATGGACAGTGACTGCAATGGGGTTTGGGGGGGGACTCAATAAGAAGGGTGAATGTAATAATCACATTGGTTTTCTTGTGAAACCTTCATAAGAGTGTATATCAATGATATCTTAATAAAAAATAAGTGAAGGGATGGAAACAGTTCATGCAAATAATAGGGAGAAAAAAGCAGGAGTAGCAGTACTTATATCAGACAAAACAGCTTTCAAAACAAACGAAGTAATAAGACACAAAGAAGGACTTTACATAATGATAAATGGGTCAGTGCAACTCAAGAGGATATCACCATTATAAATATCTATGCACACAAAATAGGAGCACCTAAATATGTGAAACAAATACTAACAGAATTAAACAGGGAAATATAATGCAATGCATTCATTTTAGGAGACTTCAACACACCACTCACTCAAAAGATAGATCAACCAGAGAAAAAACTGGACGATTAAAGATGGTGGTGTGAGAGGTGAGACAGAGGCCTCCTTCTAAAACCACATATAATACAAAAATATAGTTAATGCAACTAATCCTGAAACACCAATAGGAAAGAAGGCTGCCCCAGACTGCATACACCTGGAGAAAAAGAAAAGACCTGACAGAACAGGGTAACATACCAAAGCTGTGATGTGGCGAGACCTAAGCCCTTCCCTGACCCCAGCTCACTGGTGGGAGGAAGAGAAACGGAGCAGGGAGAGGGTGGAGGCCTAGGACTGCTGAACACCCAGCCCTGGAGATCTGCTCTGGGAGCACGAACCTACATTGCATGGTGCTCTGGAGATTAGTGGGCTTGGAAAGCTACGACAGGTGGAATACCTGGACAGACTGAAATCCAGCTGCTTGTGGAAAACAGGAATCCACATCCAGCTGCCCTGGGACAAAAGAAAGGCGGGGGTGTCTGAGAAACATCCTAACAGTGAGAGGGCTGCTACAGAGGCAAGAATTGCAAGGAGCCTGCTGCTTAGGAGAAAGGACAGGTGCACAAAATTGTCTGGGCACACTCTGTGCAGTAGGTTGGGAACTTTCAGGAGCTTCAGGTGCTCCATCCCCCTGGATGGCTACTCAGCTCTATGAACTCCCACCGTAATACGGCTGCTGTGCTTTCTTCCTGGCTGGCACCGGCTCGCAAACCGGCAGCCCCTGACCTGGCGTCAGGCCAGCCAGAGGGAGGCCCAGCCTATGGCAGCTACAAATGCAAAGCATAGAGGCTTACACCTGTGCACTTGGCCCACTGGTTCTGGAGTAGAGAAAGGCACAGCAGCCAGGTTTCAGGAAACAGCTCTTCCCTCCCCCAGGCACCAGTGTCACTACCCTGTGACCCCCGACATTGCTCTAGGGGTTAAGCAGCTCCAGAGAGTAGAGCTTCTGTGCACTAAAGGGCATCACATACAAATATGAAATGTCAATGGAACCTGAATCAAACCAAAATCCCACAAACACCAGAAAAAGGACCAAGTGAAATGGAACTCATCAATCTTCCTGAAAGAGATTTCAAAATAAAAATCATAAACATGCTCAAGGAAGTTCAGAAAAATATTCAAGAAATAAGGGACAAACTCGGGAATGAGATTCAATCATTAAGGAAATCAATATCTGAAATGAAACATACAATGGAGGGATTTAAAAGCACATTAGATGAAGTAGAGGGGATGGTAAATGGAATAGAAATTAGAGAAGAGGAATACAAAGAAGCTGAGGAATAGAGATAAATAAGGACCTCTAAGAATGAAAGAATATCAAGAGAACTATGTGACCAATTGAAATGGAACAATATTCACATTATAGGGGTACCAGAAGAAAAAGAGAGAGAGAAAGGGAAAGTGTCTTTGAGGAGGTAATTGCTGAAAACTCCCCCAATCTGGGGAAAAAGACAGTCTCTCAGGCCATGGAGGTGCATAGAACTCCCAACACAAGGGACCCAAGGAAGACAACACCAAGACGTATAATAAATAAAATGGCAAAGATCAAGGATAAGGACAGAATATTAAAAGCAGCCAGAGAGAGAAAACAGATCACTTATAAAGGAAAACCCATCAGGCTATCATCAGACCTTCTCAACAGAAACTATACTGGCCAGAAGGGCGTGGCATGATACACTTAATGCAATGAAGCAGAAGGGCCTCGAACGAAGAACACTGCATCTAGCAAGATTATCATTTAAATTTAAAGGAGGGATTAAACAATTTCCACATAAGCAAAAGCTGAGAGAATTTACCTCCCACAAACCATCTCTACAGTGCATTTGTTCCTAAGGCTAAATAGCTGTCACCAGAGGTAACAGAATCACAGTAAAGAAAGCAGAACAATTAATTACTAAGCAGATGCAAAATCAAATCAACTACCCCTAAAGTCAGTCAAGGGATAGACAGAATACAGAATATGATACCTAATATATAAAGAGTGGAAGATGAAGAAAAAGGAGGGGAAAAAAAAGAACCTTTAGATTGGTCTGAATGCACCAATCAAAAGATATAGAGTCATTGAATGGATAAAAAAAACAAGACCTGTCTATATGCTGCCTACAAGAGCCTTACTTCTAACCCAAAGACACACACAAACTATAAGTGAAGGGATGGAAAAAGATATTTCATGCAACTAATAGGGAGAAAAAAGCAGGAGTTGCAGTACCTGTATCAGACAAAATAGGCTTCAAAACAAAGAAAGTAACAAGAGACAAAGAACGATATTACATAATGATAAAGGGGTCAGTCCAGTAAGATGATATAACCATTATAAATTCCTATGTACCCAACACAGGAGCACCTACATACGTGAAACAAATACTAACAGAATTAAAGGAGGAAATAGAATGCAATTCATTCATTTTAGGAGACTTCAACACTTCACTCACTTCCAAAGAACAGATCAGCCAGACAGAAAATAAGTAAGGACACAGAGGCACTGAACAACACATTAGGACAGATGGACCTAACAGACATCTACAGAACACTCCACCCAAAAGCAGCAGGATACACATTCCTCTCAAGTGCACATGTAACATTTTTAAGAAAAGATCATATACCAGGCCACAAAAAGAGCCTCAGTAAACTCATGCCAACCAGCTTCTCAGACCACAAAAGTATGAAACAAGAAATAAATTATGCAAAGAAAACAAAAAGCCCACAAACACAAGGAGGCTTAACAACATGCTGCTAAATAACCAGATTTAAACAGAGATCAAGCAATATATGGAGACAGATGAAAACAACTCAATACTGCAAAACCTGTGGGATACAGTGCAGGCAGTTCTAAGAGGAAAGTATATTGCAATATAGGCTTACCTGAAGAAAGAACAATCCCAAATGAACAGTCTAAACTCACAATTAATGAAACTAGAAGAAGAAGAATAAATGAGGTCCAAATTCAGTAAAAGGAGGGATATAAAATATCAGAGCAGAAATAAATAAAATTGAGAAGGATAAAACAATAGAAAGAATCAGTGAAACCAAGAGCTAGTTCTTCAAGAAAATAAACAAAATAGATAAACCCATAGCCAGACATAAAGAAAAAAAAGAGAGTGTACCCATATAAATAGAATCAGAAAGGAGAAAAGAAAAATCACTACAGACACCACAGAAATACAGTGAATTACTAGAGAATAGTATGAAAAATTATATACTAATAAATAGGATAACCTAGAAGAAATGAACAACTTTCTAGAAAAATACAACCTTCTAAGACTGACACAGGAAGAAACAAATCTGAACAGACCAATTACCGGCAATGAAATTGAACTGGTAATAAAAAACCTACCTAAGACCAAAATGCCTGGTCCAGATGGCTTTGGAATACTTCCAAACTCATTCTATGAGGGCAGCATCACTCTAATACCAAAAACAGGCAAATACACCACAAAAAAAGGAAAATTACAAACTAACATTCCTGATGAACATAGATGAAAAAATCGTCAACAGAATATTAGCAAACCAAATTCAAGAATACATCAAAAAGATCACCCATCATGATCAAGTAGGATTTATTCCAGGGATCCAAGGATGGTACAATATTCGAAAATCAATCAACATCATATATCACATGAACAAAAAGGACAAAAATCACATGACCACCTCAACAGATGCTGAGAAAGCATTCAACAAAATACAACATCCATTCATGATAAAAACTCTCAACAAAGTAGGTACAGAGGGAAAGTACCTCAACATAATAAAGGCCATATATGACAAACTCACAGCCAACATCATACTTAACAGTGAAAAGCTGAAAGCTTTTCCTCTAAGATCAAGAACAAGACAAGGATGCCCACTCTCACCACTTTTATTCAACATAGTACTGGAGGTCCTAGCCACGGCAATCTGACAATACAAATAAGTAAAAGGCATTCAGATTGGTAAGGAAGAAGTTAAACTGTCACTTTTGCAGATGACATGATATTGTACATAAAAAACCCTAAAGAATCCACCCCAAAATGATTAGAACTAATAATTGAGTCAGCAAAGTGGCAGGATACAAAATTAATACACAGAAATCTGTTTCATTCATATATACTAATTAGCAGATGAACTAGCAGAAAGAGAAATCAGGAAAACAACTCCATTTACAATTGCATCAAAAAGAATAAAATGCCTAGGAATAAATCTAACCAAGGAGCTGGAAGACCTATGCCTTGAAAACTACAAGACACTCATGACAGAAATTAAAGAGGACACTAATAAGTGGAAATACATCCCATGCTCACAGATAGGAAAAGTTAATATTGTCCAAATGGCCATCCTGCCTAAAGCAATCTACAGATTCAATGCAATCCCTATCAAAATACCAACAGTATTCTTCAGTGAATTAGAACAAATAGTTCTAAAATTCATATGGAACCACAAAAGTCCTTGAATAGCCAAAGCAATCCTGAGAAGGAAGAATAAAGCTGGTGGGATTACGCTCCCCAACTTCAAGCTCTACTACAAAGCCACAGTAATCAAGATAATTTGGTACTGGCACAAAAACAGAACAATAGACCAATGGAACAGACTAGAGAGCACTGATAGAAACCACACATATATGGCCAATTAACAGATGGTAAAGAAGCAATAGATATACAATTGGGAAATGACAGCCTGTTCAACAACTGGTGTTGCCAAAACTAGACAGCAACACGTAAGAGAATGAAACTGGATTATTGTCTAAACTCCATACACAGAAGTAAACTTGAAATGGATCAAAGACCTGAATGTAAGTCATGAAACCATAAAAATCTTAGAAGAAAACATAGGCAAAAATCTCTTGAATATAAACATGAGCAACTTTTTTCTGAACACATCTCCTTGGGAAAGGGAAATAAAAGCAAAAACGAACAAATGGGATTCCATCAAACTAAAAAGCTTCGTACAGCAAAGGACTTCCTACAGTATGGGAGAACATATTCTTAAACGACTTATCTGATAAGTGGTTAACACCCAAAATAAATAAAGAGCTCACACACCTCAACACCCAAAAAACAAATAAACCAATTAAAAAATGGGTGGAGGATATGAACAGACACTTCTCCAAAGAAGATATTCAAATGGCCAAAAGGCACGTGGAAAGATGCTCCACATTGCTAATTATCAGGGAAATGCAAATTAAAACCACAATGAGCTATCACCTCACACCAGTTAGGATGGCCAACATCCAAAAGACAAGAAACAACAAATGCTGGCAAGGATGTGGAGAAAGGGGAACTCTCTTATACTGTTGGTGAGAATATAAATTAGTTCTACCATTGTGGAAACCAATATGGAGGTTCCTCAAAACTAAAAATAGAAATACCATTTGACCCAGGAATTCCATTCCTAGGAATTTACCCAAAGAAAACAAGATCCCTGATTCCAAAAGACATATGCATCCCTATTTTATTATAGCATTATTCACAATAGCCAAGATATGGCAGCAACCTAAATACCTATCAGTAGATGAATGGATAAAGGAGAGGTGGTTCATATACACAATGGAATATTATTCATTCATAAAAATAAAACAAATCCTTCCATTTCCAAAAACATGGATGGAGCTAGAGGATATTATGCTCAGTGAAATAAGCCAGGTGGAGAAAGAGAAGTACCAAATGATTTCACTCATTTGTGGAGTGTAACAACAAAGCAAAACTGAAGGAACAAAATAGCAGCAGACTCACAGACTCCAAGGGACTAGTGGTTACCAAAGGGAAGAAGTTGGGGAGCGTGGGTAGGGAGGGAGTGAGAAAGGAAGTAAGGGGCATTATAATTAGCATACACAATATAGGTAGGTCACGGGGAAGGCAGAACAGCACAGAGAAGACAAGTAATGACTCTATAGCATCTTACTATGCTGATGGACTGTGATTATAATGGGGGGGCTTGATAATATGCATGAATGTTGAAACCACAATGTTGCTTTCATGAAACCTTCATAAAATTGTATATGAATGATACCTTAATTAAAGAAAAAGGGAGGGGCAACTCTAAAAGCTCTGGATCTGGTATAACAGCACATAGAATAGTCAGAAATCTACCTTCGGTGTCACTCTTCATAACTTAAGTATGCACGCCTACCCTAAACACGAGATTAAAAAGTAACACAGGGGCATAAAATAAACTTATATTGTTATTCTTCCATTCATGTGTTTACCCACTCACAACTTAAGTCTGAGGGTCTATTATGTGCCAGGAACCAATTCTAGGGACTAGGAATTTAGCAATAGGGAAAAAAAATAACAACAACACAACCCAGAAAAAGTCCCTGCCTTTAGCAGCTTACATTCTAAACTGGTTCCGAGGTGGAGATTTTCATTTAAATTATGATTAAAACAAAAGCACAGCAATTTAAAGTTACTAATAATCCAATTACAATTTTTATTTAAGAACAGATTTAGATACAGGACAACATTTTCTCTTGTCTACTCTTCTCTACTTGCCATTCAATTCAGATGTCCTCTTAAATGCTTTGCAGTTTGTAAAAGAAGTCTTGTAGGTAGGTCTTTTCAGTCATTCCTGGTTGAGTTAGCAGAAACAGAAGCATACTCCAGAGTGGCATGGTTTACTACCTCTTATCATGCCCTTAATCTTTATATGCCAGGGGCTTCATTTAATAGAGCTTGGCAGAGGCCAGTCAGCTGTATAAGTGTGTCTGTATGCACAATACAAATGTCATTTACAGAGCAACTTGGGAAAGCCAAAACTGTTATATCAACTTCCTCTGTAAATCTAAAGAATTTCTTTCTTAAAAGCCTATCCTTTTAAGACACCATAGAAAACTGACACACAGTATGACTGTATTTTCTAGCTCTCACTGGATAATTGCTGCAAAGTCATCAAAGAGGTTTTAGTTTTAAATGGAGATGTGAGATTCACATGAATGGCAGGGAGGCAGAAAAAAGATTTAAAAACTGCTCTAAACAATGAGAATAAGTACTCCCGTAAATCTTAAAATCCCAGTAATATAGGCCAGGATTTCTCAACCTTGATACTACTGACATTTTGGGCTAAACAGTTCTTTGTTGGGGGCACATGGGATGGGGAGGTGTCTTGTGCACTGTAGGTTGTTTAGTAGTGTACTGGGCCTCTACCCACTAAGATACCAGTAGCCATAAACAAAAAGATCTCCAGACAGTGCCCAACATCCCCTAAGGAACAAAACCACCACTGGGTGAGAACCACCGATCTAGGCCATTGCTGAGAATAAGGTTCTAGCATTTAATATTCAAAACCTGTCTCTGTAAAAAATACCTAATTTAGTCAGAGAAAGTTGTGAAATAGGCATAAGAGAATGGTTGTGAGGATCAAATGAGTTAATCTAACCATTTTAGCACATACATCAAGAAATACCACTATTATTCCCACTACTCCTTACTCTTGTTACTATTCTTAGTACACCACTACTTATGGACATACTGTAGTGACCGTGTGAGTAACTACAACCAGATTCTATTACTTCAAATGATCAACACTGATAATTCATGACAAGCCGCACAGGCCTACACATTCTTCTGACTATGAATCAGGCCACAGCTCTTGCAATTTAACCTGTACCCACAGGTCGTATCTCAGTAAAACAAATCAATGATAGTGAAGTTACTTAAATAACTTACTGGGTACAATAGATAAGAAAAGAACACCTCGCCCAGGTAATAGTTTAATTTTTTTATTCACTGTCTTCGATTTCTCTCATTTCATTGGGAAGTATCATTTTCTCAAACTAATAATTATCTTAAAAACAAAGAAGAAAAAGTGCTGATGGTCAAGAAAGTTTGGAAAATCCTGCACCGAGTAGTTCCTTCTTGTTTGATTTCACAAGGAACAGAATAGCAAACAGAAGAAGGTTGAAGAAACATCTGCTTAAACTGGTTTAGTAAAACATACACTATGATTTCAATTTTGGGCAACAGTGACCCATGGACATGCCATCTTGAAAGAGGTAACTGGCTGAACTCCATTTCATTCCCTAGAGTACAAAATAACACATCACACATCAGGTATTCACCACCCAACTTTGTTAAATCTTATTATTTTGCTACATTTGCTTTAGATCTTTTACTTTTAAGAAACAAACATTAAAGCTCAAAAGCCCAAAATACTTTACTTTCCACTTTATTGCTGGTTATTTTTCTATTTTAAACTTTCTTAGGCTCAGTTTAATGTATTATTACAAAGGAAACTCACAAACACCACCAAGTACAGCACCAGATCGGGAAAAAACACTGAGAGCACCCCAAAGCCCCACCTGAATTCTCTTTCCAAAGCATTGCCACTTCCCAGCCCCCAAAGTTAATCCTATTATCCTACATTTTTGTAACACTTTCCTGATTTTCTTTGTTTTACCACTTAGACATGCACCCCTAAAGATCATAGTTCACTTTTGCTTCATCATTTTAACTTCAAATAAACAAATCACATAGTATATATTCTTTGGGTCTGGATTCTTTTGCTAAAATTTATTCTTGTGAGACTCATCCATGTGTACACAGTTGTAGTTCCAGTTCATTGTCGTAGTATGAACATGCAACCATCTATCCATTCTACTAGTTACAGACACTGTTTCAAGTTTTTATCTATAATTAAAAATGCTACTAAGGTTTTTTTATGGTTCTTGGCACATAAGAAATATAATTTACCCATTGAGCGTATACTAAAGAATGGACATGCTTGTTACAAGAGAAAAATAACTCCAGCTTTTGTAGCTGAACTTTCCAAAGTGGCTGCTACAATTCACGTTCCCATTGGTAGTGTTAAGAGAGTTCTCCTTGCTTCAAACAGTTGGCAACACCTGTAAATTTAGCAGTCTGGTGTTACTGCATGGTTTTGTATTTAGTTGACTAATTTCTTCACGTTTGTTGGTCATTTGGATAATCTCTCTGGTGAAGTGTCTCAGTCTACTGTCTATTTTTAAAAGTTATTTTCTTACTGGTTTCTATTGGTTGTATTTTTAAAAACCTGATGTATTTTTGTGTTGCCAAGTATCTTTTCCTAATATGTGGCTTGTATTTTTACTTAATAGCATTTTTTGATGAAAGAATGCTAATTTAAAGTAGTCCAATTCACTGATTTTTTCTTTTGTATATAGTGACTTTTGTGTCCTGATTCAGAAATGAATCAAAAGCTTTACAGTGACCAGCCTAAAAGCTTCCCTTCGTTTTCACTTTAAAAAAAAAAATTCATGCTTAGGGGTTGTAAGGAAATCTTTTGAATTTGAGGCTTTAACATTTCAGCAGTTGTGAAAAACTTCTCAGCCATTCTCTTCAATATTGCCTTTTCCAGTCTATTTTCTCTCCTCCTGGATCTAAAGCAAAGTTTAATCTTAATGAATCCTCCCCTCTCTTCGCCCTCCCTTTTATTTTTTGGTCTTCCTGTGCTTCATTCTGGACTTTACAGACCTATATTCTAGTTCATAATTATTTTTATCAGTTGTGTCTGATCTGCTATTACACCCATCAAATTCTTGATTTCACTATAATATTCAGTTCTATTTGGTTCTTTTTTTTATCTTTTTTATTATCTTTCTTATTCTCTGTTGAAATTTTCAACCTATCTTCACCACCTTGAACATAGGTGAAGTCATTTAACATCTGTGGGACATTCATTTGTTGCTGGTTCTCTTTCAAGCTTTTTCCCTATGTGCCTTATTACTTCTAATTATGTGCTAGACATTTTATTTGAAAAATTGTTCATAGAAATAATTTGAAGACTAGCATGAGTCTCTAAAAAGGACTTTTGCTTGTTGCTTACAGGTACCTAATGGGGCAACTAACTCTAAAATCACTATAATCCAAATTCATGGATTGAGAGGATTTGATGTTACTCTACAGTCACTGTGAGGTAAGGTCCATTTCCGGTTCACCGTTGTTCCAAGAATGCAGTCCTTTGGAATCCCAACCTGAAGTATAGGAGGATTTACTAGAGCCTCTTCCACCATTCCTTTGGGTAGGCCCTGGTCCCAACTTTTTTCCCCCAACTCAACAAGTCTATGAAAAACAAGTTTTTCAAGACTTTTAGTTGTTTCTTCTAGGGGGAATTTTTACCAAATGCCTTACTTTTCTTTGGATTTCCACCTTTCCTAAGATCTTAGCCTTAGTATAACTTTAAAAAAATTTTTTATTAAGGTATTATTGATATACACTCTTATGAAGGTTTCACATGAAAAGACAATGTGGTTACTACAGTTACCCATATTATCAAGTCCCCACCCACACCCCAATGCAGTCACTGTCCATCAGTGTAGTAAGATGCCACAGGTTCACTGCTTGCCTTCTCTGTGCTACACTGGTTTCCCCATGACTCCCCACACCATGTGTACTAAACATAATAACCTTCAATCCCCTTCTCCCTCCCTCCCTACCCGCCCTCCCACACTGCTCCCTTTTGGTAACCACTAGTCCCTTCTTGGAGTCTGTGAGTCTGCTGCTTAGCATTAGTATTTCTTTACTGTCTTTTAGCTGTCTGATGCCTTCAAGATTTTAAAAAATATTGTGACCAGATGTTCTAATTGTTACCCCATGGAAGGGTGGTCTGAATTACTAACCTGTCAATACCAGAAGCCCTAACACTTACCCCTTGTACTTTTCCTTACCTCCACTTCCTTCTCTTACCTTGAATTTCATGTTTAGTATTTCCAATTTGTATAATTTTATTTTATATATATTTAACGAATAATTTTTATTTTACATTATTACAAAACTTTATGGTGTCATACTGTTATTCAGTACTATTTTTGAGATTGATCCATGCTGATACATTTAGCATTACTTCACTAATTTCAAATGCTAGGTATATATATTACTACTCAAATCCATTGACTAAATGAATTGTGTTATACACTTGTCTTATTTTACAGGCTGATTTCAGTTGTTTATTAATTAGTCAATTTAGAAAAAAAATAAACATTCTTATATATGATTCTCTGCGCACATGTGGGATTTCTCTGGGGCATACACTAAGAAGTGAAATTGCTGGAACTGAAGTTTTTCAACATTATTGTCTAATTACTTTTCAAAGTGACTGTATCATCTTTGTCAACACTTTAAAATGGTTTCTTTTTTTTATACTAATGGGTGTGACTTGTACAGAATCGTGGTTTATCTTGTTACTTCCCTTATCACAAATAACACTGAATATCTTTTATTAAATTCATCAACCAATAGATTTTCATTTCTATGAACTGCCCATTTTTTAATTTGGCTGGCTTTTTTTTCCTTAGTGATGTGTTTTTTCTCCTTAATTTTGCATTCTAATATTTTGTCAGCTACATGTATTCCAAATAGCTTCTGCCATGCTATCGCTTTAACTTTACTTTATTTATGGTACCACTTGCTGCACCAAGGATTGTAAATTTTAATGGTCAGATTTGATTTTTTTCATTTATAGATTATTCATTTTGAATCTTGTTGAAGAAATTCTTCCCCACTCAAAGCTCATGAAGATAGTTTCCTCAATTTTCTTCCTATGTAGGGTTTCATTACTCCTATAATTGTTCTATTTTTGTATTTGCTTTGTAGTAGGAACCTATCTATCCCCATTACCACCCTTTTATTTAAGGCCCTCAGTATCTCAAAAATAAATTAGGTATGGTATTTGAAGTCAGGAAATTGGTTATCTTCAATGAAGAGGAAATAATATAGTTCTATTTATTGACCAGGGTAGTAGGTGTGTTCACTATACTGACACACATTTAGCTCTACACTAATAATTTATATGCTTTTCTATATGCATGCTGTGGTAGTATGCTAAAGCTGGCTCATGTTCCAGTGTATAAAGATAAATATACTTAGATGTTTATTGCTGCAAGCCTATGGTTGGAACCCCCTCTCAAAACAAACAAACAAACAAAAACCAGAAATAACATGGGGGTGGGGGATAGAGAGAAATGGCTGGAAAAATTAAGAGACATACATGTTATGGGATATTATGCAATCACTAAAAAAGCATAAGTAAAATCTATCTGTAGTGACCTAGAGGGATGCCCAAAACATACTAAGTGGAAAAAAAAAAAAAAAGTATATGCACTACTTAAAGTAAAACCAAAAAAAATTCTCTTTAAATTTTTGGCTTCCAATAGCATCTGGCAAGCTCCACACCGGTATTTATAGTATGCTGGTAGTTGAAGCCTCCTTCTCTGTCTTCAGCTTTTTTCCTTGTCTTATCTTTTTCTTTATCTCTTTATCTCTCTTCTGTTTCTCCTTTCCTTTTTCTTCCTTCTTTATTCCTTTACATTTTCTCCTCTTTCTTATTCTACATCTCATCCTTTTCCTTTCATACTCAACATTCCTTTATAGAACTAATTCTAAGAAATATACTTTAAAAATAAGCTACATTAGCTCTAACATTAACACTGTATCTAGCAGGAATTGAGAACATACTAAATGTCAGCATTACCTCATCTAATTCTCATTACAACTCCATGAAGTAGGTATAATTAATATTTCCATGTTGCAGGAATAAAAAATAAATTCTCTTTATACATATGTATATGTGTATGTATATGTTTTTATATGATTTTATGAATATAAACAATTGTGGAAAGATACATCTAAACCAAATCAGTTCACATTGATTGTCTTAGATGGAAGACAGGTTTAACTGGCTGGGACTGCAAGTGAAAAGTATTAAGATCTGAAGATCATTAGAAGACATGATGGCAAGTGATTAAGTAATCCTAGATTTGAATTCTAGCATGGCTACTTACTAGTTATGTGACCTTGAGCAAGTTATGTACCTTTTTTTAAGCTTCAGTTTGTTTCAGTAAAGTGGGGCTGATAATACTGACCTTTCAGGGTTATAATAACCATTAAAAATAATATATGTAAAACATCTACCCATACTGCAACCTAGTAGGTGCTGAATAGATAGATGGTTCTGGTACTACAATCATCCTCATTATACAGCCAGCATTTCCAGACCTTCACAGGCTTTTCCACCACTAATGTAGTTTTGAATTATAGGGCTTACTATAGCCAAATACTGAGCTGGGGACACATATTCAATCTCATTGAATTTATTTTAATTAATTACATCATTACAATAACCTTAAATTGTATGAATTAATCTTACTTGATGGATTAAAAACTGAGGCTTAAAAAGGTTATGCAACTAGTCTAAGATTATAAAGTTACCAAGAGGCAGAGTAGGAATTTAAGTTTAAATTTTAAAGTTAAAAATTTTTAATTAGAATTGTGAGACTTCAAAGCCAGTGTTTGTAACCATTATGCCATGCTTGCTGTGCCTCAGACCTGAACTTGCTGGGAATATGTTCTTCCTTCTATGTACATATACTCTCCCATCCTCTCTAACCCAACTCATATTCTATTTGCTTCATAAAAGTTTGTTACTCAACCACCAACATAGTAATTTTTTCCTCCAACTTGATTTTTTGGTCTAAATCTTCCATTTAGGCATCAACATATTGCAACATCAGAGAATACCTTATATGATTGTTTTCTTGCTGATTTTTCAATATGGATTTTGAACTCCTTCTGTTTTTAAACAGAAGATGTAACTTTTCCAAGTTTCAACACACTTACCTGCCTTTGACACAGGTACTCAAAAATATTGGTAGAATGACAGAATTTTGCATTTTCATAGGAAGGCATGAAGATGATGAGTTGTGATAAGAAAAAACTCAAATGTTAGAGGACACACATTTCTGACACAAGTACCTTGGTAACAGTAATGGGCAGAAAGAACACAGATGGTACATGGCAGTTATGACTGCAGAATAGAGGACAACGAACACTAACCAGAAGCTCTTTGGTCTCCCATTCTGTCTTGCCCTAGATTTGACAGGCTGTGGACAATGTAAAGAGAAAGAGATCTAATAGTTTCTAAAAGATGAAATTATCAGTTTTGAACCTTTTATGACCACAACTATCTTATCATTTTCACTGAGGGTAAAATTAAAACCAGCATGTTTTTCAATTCTGAATTTAAATTAAATGTGATTGTAAGCATTCATTTTATAAGATGATACCCTAGAAAAAACTGGTTACCCATGACAATAATTTCACATTATTAATTTAAACCTCATTCAATTTCCTCACATTAGATGGTATCACACCATGCCTATTTCAATCTAGTCTACATATTCCTTTTGGAGGTGAGTATACATTTTCATAAGTAAGATTCTCTTTATACAATATTAACAAGTGCTAAAAAATATATTCTCCCCTTTACTTTGCCCCAATAACACATCTGGGAAGAATGTGTAGTGAGGGGAGAATATACCTCTTGGAGATTTCTGGTTTTACTCCTTCCTCTCTTCTTACCGTTACTAGACATCGACACATGTTTGCGTAAGCCACAGAGAAACTGGGTTCATCAATAGCCTTCTCAAAGACCAGGTCAATGACTCCTTTCAGACGCTCCTCTGTGTCAACAGTAAGTCCTGATACTTGCTTCATCAGTTGGTTGAACATCTGTGGTGTCAATTTATTTAAGATACTTCGAACTTTTCTAAAAAGTTCCTAGAAAGGCCACAAAAAAAAAGAAAGAAACATTATAGTAACTATGACAAAATGATGCTTTCTGTAAGGACTAATAGTTTGTTTATAATTTATAAGTTCAACTTCCCAAATTATTAACAAGGATTATGAACTAGTCATGGAAATAATTAAATCCATCTATTTTAAGAAGTAATAAAAAATTATACTGCCTCTTTTAACTACTGATAAGAATTCTAGGAACTAGGTATAGTCACACCACATCGATGGTGTATCATCTGGCACATTTCTAAGGGCAATTTGACAATGTGCATTAAAAGCTTTAAAATGTGGTGTGCACTTTGAAGCACCAATTTTACTTTTATAAATTTATTCATATTTAGGGATAGGTAAAAATAATTCTAGCCTCAGTAACTTCCATCATAACTCTATAGCAAATAATGTCCAAAATAGAAACTTGTCTAAATTATGGTATAATATAAATTATGGAATAGATTACTGGGCAGGAGTTTTAAAAAATAATATTGTAGGAACTTTAATTAAATTAGGAACAGAAGAGAACTCCCTCAAATAGAAAAAGGCTTCTATAAGCCTAGTTAGTGGTGAAAGAATGAGTGCTTCCTCTCTAAGACTGCGAACAAGGCAAAAATGTCCACTCTCACCATGTCTATTCAAAATCCCACTGGAGGTCCTAGTCAATTCAGTAAAGCAAAGAAACAGAACTATGACCTGAACAGTCTGTAAAGAAAGAAATAAAACTTTCTATTCACAGATGATTATATGATTATCTACACAGAAAATTTTAAGGAATATACAAAAAGAGATACTAGAACTAATAAGGAAATCTAGCAAGGATGTAGAATACAAGTCAATATGCAAATATCAGTTTTATTTCTGTATTTTAGCAACGAACTAGAAATTTCATTTTTAAAAATTACCATTTACAATAGCACCAAAAACCACGAAATACAAACAAAATATCCAGAGGAGCTAAATGATGAAAATTATAAATCACTGATGAATGAAATCAAGGAGGACCTAAATATTGTCCATTTTCTCCAAAGTGATCTACAGATTTAACACAATCAAAATAAAAATCTAGCAGGTATTTTTTTTTAGAAATCAAGAAGCTGATTCTATAATTTATATGGAAGGACACACACACAAAAATAGAATAGCCTAAGCAATTTTGAATAATAACAAAGTTGGAAGACTCATACAACCTAATTACAACACTTAATATGTAAAGATACCACACAAAGACAGTGATATTGGCAAGAGACAGACACATAGATCATTTGAACAGAATGGAAAGCCTAGAAATAGATTCACACATATATGATGAATTGATTTTCAACAAAGTGTAAATGAACTTCAATGAAGAAAGGACAGTGTTTTCAACAAATTGTGCTGCAACAATTGGATATCCATGAGAAAAAAAAACAAATGAACTGTGACCCATACTTTGCACATAATATAAAAATTAAAACTGATCACTCATGAAAATGTAAAACCTGCAACTATAAACTTCTAGAATACAACTTAAGAGAAAAGCTTTGCATTCGTGAGTTATGCAAATAATTTTTAGATATAACAAAGCACAATCTATGAATGAAAAAATTGATATATCAAAGCAATCTGAATGAAAAAATTGATAAATTGAGCATCATCAAAGTTAAAAACTGTTCTGCAAAAGACACTATTAAGAGAATAAAAGAAAATTTTTGTGACACTTTTGATAAAGAATGTATCCACAATATACAAAGAATTCTCAAAATTCAATGATTAAGAAAACAGAGCACCCAATGAAACAGGTCATAAGATGTGAACAGAAATTTTACCAAAGGAGACATGTGAATGGCAAATAAACACACAGAAAGATGTACTCATTCAATATATTAGCCATTTGGGAATGCAAATTAAAATCTACAATGAGATACTACCACACATCTGTTAGAATGGCTAACATTTATAAAGCAGAAAATAATAAGTGGTATTCAAGATGTGAAATAACGGAAACTCTGATGCTTTGCCACTGGAAATGCAAAATGGTATACTATCCATCTTGGCAAAGTTTGGCATTTTCTAAAGAAGTTGACCCTATATTTACCATACAACTTGCCAATCCCATAGCTAGGAATATACCCAAAAAAACCCTCAAAAATTTATGTTTACACAAATCTTATATGTGAATGTTTATTAACAATTTCATTCATAATTGCCCAAAACCTGGAAACTGCTATCCTGTGAATGGCTGAACAATCTGTGGTATATCCAAACAATGGAATACTACTGGGTAATTAAAAAACAAACTAATCATACATGTAATGCTATAAATGAATCACAAATATGTATGCTAAGAGAAAGAAGCTATATTTATCTGATATCCTGGATAAAGCAACACTATAGGGACAAACAGATCAGTGACTGTCAGAGGCGGGCATGGGGGGAGAGGAAAAATACAAAGTTGTATGAGGAAATTTCAGGGGACTTGACGGAAATAGTCTCTATCTTCATTGTGGTGGTAGTTACATGACTGTGTGTTTATCAACAGGTAAACAATTGGACACAAAAAGTAAAATTTTACCAAATGTAAATTATGCCTCAGCAAAGATATGAAGTTCCAAAAATCTATGAAACAATGATGTAATAACTGAAAATCTATAAAATGTTTTATTTCCTTCCTATAAAAATTCACATCTGAATATGAGAATTTTTAAGATATGTGCCAATATGTTAACAGTTTTCTCTAGGTAAGAGATAATAAATCAACTTAAATTTTTAAAAATTACATTGTCGAGTTTTTTAGCAATGAATCGGTATTGCTTTTATAAAGAAAAAAAATTTTGGAGGGGAGTCTAGATAAGCCAGGAGGCAACGATGTCTTAGAATTACTTCAAGAAGAGGATGAACTCTCGTGACATATGAAAAATAAGATCATTGGTGATCATTTATAAGGTTGTTATGTAACACTGGCAGGAATGAAAGTCAGAGTCAAATTTTTCTGGAAATGGGGGCAACAATAAAACCATGGTTTTTGACAAAAAGTAAAGAAAAAGAATAACAAGCAGCAGAAACAACAAGTAAACATGCAGTATACTTACACAGAGGAGAAAAGTAAAAACACCAAAAGGAAACAAAGCAGATAGATGATCCATATTTAGAAGAAAGAGTGTCAAGAAAAAGAAGGTTATATAAGTCTATGAATTCTCTATTGGATTTGCTTTATCTGTCAACTAAAGAAAATTTAGCTAATTAGTGATACCTCAGGCCAATATAATTATTCCTATGTTTCTGAAATAAAAATCTTTAACAGAGAGAACTCTACTACAGAGTAAGAAGAGGAAGATTACAACAAATGGACTATTCAGTAACCATATTACTGTGGCTAACAATCTCTTAATGCTTTAGTTTCCTATATGGAAAAAAGAGACAATATCTATTCCCTTTTTCATAGATGTTGTAAGAATCTAAATGAAGTAAGGCACTAATTCAAGTGCTTTATATATTAAAACATCTTCATCTTCAATGATAAAGATCCAGCAGGAATTTTAAGTATCTTTGCAAATCATTTAGGTCTCTTATCATTAAGCATTTCCCATAGGGATTAGAGGGAAGGAATGCAGAAGCTACTTTTTTCTTTTAAGACTGAGGTATATTTAGAAAAAATGGAAGGAAGATTAGGTACTTGATCTCAGTGAATCTGGAGAAGGATGTACTTAGGGAGAAATACCTGAAGCAATCACTAAAAAGAGGAACAAAGGCAAACAACCAACTAAGGGTTGACAGCATGGCTTTGTGATGTATGAGTTCACCTTGGTCTTAATTTGGTATGAATAACTTTGTTAGCTTATTGCTTAACAAGTATTTACTGAGCATCTACTAAATATGAGATTCTGTGTTGGTGCTGAATCAAAATCTATATTCATAAGGCACATCTCTCATCCCAGGAACATCATCATACTGAGTATCTAACTGGGCTTCTGGAACCATGCCAAGTGCTTTATATTATTTCATTTAATCCTCACAATGGCCCATAAGGTAGGTAATATTAGTATCTTTATTAAACAGTTGAGGCTAAGAATTTGCCTAATAGAACTTGTCTCTGTCTACAGGGCTGGAGCCTTTGACCACTCGCTATACTCAACTGTCCATGTTAGGAGGAAAGATACATAAGTAATCAGACACTGAAACATCGGTATGTGATCTGTGGTGCCTGGCTCTTGTATAGGTGCAAAGTTCAAGAAGAGACTATAGTTTTGGTGCACAGAAGCAAATACATCCAGAGGAAACAGTGGGTTAACCCAGGAACAGAAATTGGCTTTTTTTGTGGATTAAAGGAATTAATTCAATTTACCCTAAAGAATACTGAGGGTAGGATATGAACACAAAGATTCAAAGAATTCAATTTTATTCCAAAAGACTCTAAAACAAGATGGGTTTCTAAATTCTAACATGTTAGAAATAAAAGCCTACAAGGAGACATAAAACAGTACACTAACTAGGAGAAACAGATGGCTGAGTAGGAAGGCAAGGCAGAAATCTCTTCCCAAAAACACATAAGAGAAGAAAACTGAGCAAATACAACTAAACCTGAAAACAACCTTAAGATGGCAGAACAGATCCCTATGCCTGGGGAAGAAGAAAAGACCACACAGAAAAGGGTAAAGTAGCAGAGCTGTGATCAAGCAGGACCCAAACCCTCCCCACAACCCAGCCTACAGGTGGGAGAAAGAGAAACGGAGTGGGGAGAGGGTAGGAGCCCAGAATCGCTGTACACCTGGCTCTGGAGACCTGCTCCAGGAGCATGAGCCCACATTACATTGGGTTTTGGTGATTAGTGGGACTGGACACCATGGAACACTGGGAGGCTGACACTCCAGCTGCCTGTAGAGGACAGGCACACTCTGCAGTCCTGAGACATGAAGCAGAGGCAACAGTTTGAAAGACTTGCTAGCAGTGAGAGGGGTGCCAGTGGGGCAAAGGTTGGATGGAGCTCTCTCCTCAGGAGAAAGGACAGGTGGAAGATACCTTCTCAGGCCTCCCTTGGCCCAACAGGTTAGGAACTCTCAGGAGCTCCAGACACCCCATCCCGCTTGCTGGCAATGCAGCCCTGAGGCTCTTCCCTGCATGTACTGCTGGGGAGCCAAGCCACTCCACCCAGCAGCAGTAGCAGACATTGCTGCCTGACAGGAGGAGACTCTCCCAGCTTTCTCTGCTCCATTTCAACTCAACTGGGGAAGTGCCTGCAGGAGCCAGCCCCAAGAGCTCCTTCCTCCACGCCGTGTCTAAGCCTGGTGCTGTGCGTCTGGCCCAGGCAGAGGCACACCATCAACCCACCCACCCCGTTAAGCCTGCAGGCCAGGCAGAGGGTGGACCCACCCACAGTGAACTCAGCAGAGACTCCTGTGCTGATCACAAAGACAGTGGCTGAAGCAAGCTGCCATCAGAGACAGAAAGACAGCCTTGCCCACTGCACACCAACAGCTAGGGCTCCAGCAAAGTAGAACCAGGCACTAGAGAGTAAAGAATCTTCTTCATAAAGAAGGAACCTTCTTCATAAAGCTATTACTCTATAGGCCAGGAAGATTAGCAGAGCCATCCGGCACAAAGGAAGAAACACAGAAACCCTGACAAAATGAGGATACAGCAGAATATGTTCCAAAGAAAACTACAGGACAGGACATCAGAAAGAGGACTAAATGAAATGATGCAGATTACCAATTTTCTTGATAAAGATTTCAAAATAAAAGTCATGAACATGATCATGGATTTACAGAAAAAACTCAAGATCTCAAGGACTTCAACAAAGAGAAGACTTAAAAAAGAGCAACTCAGAGCTAAAGACTGCAGTATCTGAACTGAAACATACAATGCAGGGATTTAAGAGTAGCTTACTGCATGTAGAGAAGACACTCAGACGGAAATTAACAGAACAGAAACAGAACAAAGCTAAGGAACACAGAGGAAAAAGGATCTCTCGGAATGAAAGAATGATGAGAGCACTATGTGACCAATCCAAATGAAACAATATTCATAATAATAGGGGTATCAGAAGGAGAAGAGAGAGACAAAGGGATAGAAAATCTCTTAAGAATAATTGTTGAAAATTTGCCCAGTCTGGGAAGGAAAGAGACACTCAGGCCATGGAAGCACAGAGAGCCCCTAACAAAAGGATCCACAGGAAGACAACACCAAGACATATAGTAATTAAAATGGCAAAGATCAAGGATAAGGAGAGAGTATGGAAAGCAGACAGAGAGAAAAAAAAGATTACTTATAAAGGAAACCCCATCAGGCTATCAGCAGACTTACCAGCAAAACTTTACAGGCCAAAAGGGAGTGGCATGATATATTTAATGTGAAACAGAAGGACCTCCAACCAAGAATCCTCTACACAGTAAGATTATCATTTAAATTTGAAGCAGGGATTAGATAATTTCCAGATAAACAGAAGTTGATGGAATTCACCACCACTAAGCCAGCCTTACAGAATATGTTAAAGGAACTGCTGTAGATGGAAATGTCCCTAAGGGTTTCACTAGTGAAAATAAACTACAGTAAAGGTAGTAGATAGATTAATTACCAAACAAGTCCAAAATTAAAGTAAAACAAAAGAAGCAAAATCAACTATACACAAAATCAGTCAATGGATACACAAAAAGTACAGATTATGACATCTAATATAATACATGTGGAGGAGGAGGAAGGAGGAGGAAAAAAACTAACTTTAGATTGTGTTTGAAACTGAGTAATCAGCAATTTAACATAGACTGCTATACAGTAAGGAACCTTATTCTTGAATGACAAAACTAAAGCCTACAATAGATACACACAGATAAAATTTTTTAAAAAGAGAAATCTAATTACACTAAAGAGAACCATCAATAATGAGAGAAGAGTTTCGGAGAGGAAGAGAGGAACAGAGAGGAGCAATAAAAAATAGCCAGAAAACAATTAATAAAATGGCAATAAGTACATATCTATCAATAACCACCTTAAATGTAAATGGACTGAATGCACCAATCAAAAGTCACAGACAGGCAGAATGGATAAAGAAACAATGCTGCCTACAAGAGACACATTTCAGACCCAATGACATGCATAGACTAAAAGTAAAGGGATGGAGAAAGATAGTTCATGCAAATAACAGGGAGAAAAAAACAGTAGTAGCAGTACTTATATCAGACAAGATAGATTTCAAAACAAAGAAAGTAACAAGAGACAAAGGAGGACATTACATAATGATAAATGGGTCAGTCCATTATAATATCTATGCACTCAACACAGGAGAACCTAAATATGTAAAACAAATACTAGTAGAATTAAAGGGTGTAATAGATTGCAACACATTCATTTTAGGAGACTTTAACACACCACTCACATCAATAGACAGATCATCCAGATAGAAAATAAATAAGGAGATGGAGGCACTGAACAATACATTAGATCAGATAGATTTAACAGATACCTACAGAACATCCCACCCAAAAGCTGAAGGATACATTTTTTTCTCAAGTGTAGGTAGATATTTCTCAGAATAGATCACATCCAAAAAGAACCTCAATAAATTTAAAAAGATTGAAATTATATAAAACAGCTTCTCAGGCCACAATATGAAATAGAAAAAATTACACAAAGAAAACACATGGAGGCCAAAAAAAACAACATGCTTCTAAGTAATCAGAGGATAAATGAACAAATTAAAACAGAAATAAGCAATACATGGAGACAAATGAAAACAAAAACTAAACAGCTTAAACTATGTGGGATGTGGCAGTCAGTTCTAAGCAGAAAATACACAGCAATACAGGCTTACCTCAAAATACAAGAACAATCCCAAATAAACATCCTAAACTCACAATTAAAGAAACTAGAAAAAGAAGAACTAATGAAGCCCAAAGTTAGTAGAAGGAGTGACATAATAAAGATCAGAGCAGAAATAAATAAAATTGAGAAGAATAAAACAGCCCCAATGAAACCAGCAGTTGGTTCTTTGAGAAAATAAAACAGATAAACCCCTAGACAGACAAAAAAAGCCCCAATGAAACCAGCAGCTGGTTCTTTGAGAAAATAAAACAGATAAACCCCTAGACAGACATACCAAGAAAAAAATAGAATGTACACACATAAACAAAATCAGAAACAAAGAAGGAATGATCACAACACATACCACAGAAAAATTAAGAATTAGTAAAGAATTCTATGAAAAATTGTATGCCAACAAATTGGACAACCTAGAAGAAATGGACAACTTTCCAGAAAAATACAACCTTCCAAGATTGATCCAGGAAGACACAAAACATCTAAACAGACTAATTACCAGCAATTAAATCATATTGGTAATCAAAAAACTCCCAAAAAACAAAATTCCATGTACAGATGTCTTCACAGCTGAATTCTACCAAACATTTAAAGAAGAGCTAATACCTGTCCTCCTTAAAGTTTTCCAAAAAGCAAAGGAGGGAACACTGTCAAACTCATTCTATGAGGCCAGCATCACTCTAATACCACAACAAAAGACACAGCAAAAAAGAAAATTATAGACCAGTATCACTAACAAATATACATGCAAACATCCTCAACAAAATATCAGCAAACCAAAAATACATAAAAAGATCATCCATCATGGCCAAGTGGGATTTATTCCAGGAATGCAAGAATGGTACAATATTTGTAAATCAATCAGTATCATACACCACATTAACAAAAAGGATAAAAACCACATGATCATCTCAATAGATGCCAAAAAAGCATCTGACAAAATTCAATATACATTCATGAAAAAACTCAACAAAATGGATATAGAAGGTATGTACCTCAAAATAACAAAAACCATACACGACAAACCCACAGCCAACATCATACTTAACAGTGAGAAGCTAAAAGCTTTTCCTATAAGATCAGGAACAAGACAAGGATGCCCACTCTCACCACTTTATTCACCATAATACTGGAGGTACTAGCTATGGCAAACAGATAAAAGGCATCCATATTGGTAAGGAAGAAGTTTAACTGTCACTATCTGTAGGTGACATGATACATTATACACAGAAAACCCTAAAGACTCCACCAAAAAATATAAGAACTAATAACTGAATTCAGCCAAGTTGCAGGATACAAAACTAATACACAGAAATCTATTGCATTCCTATACACTAACAACAAACTAGCAGAAAGAGAAATCAGGAAAACAACTTCATTTACAACTGCATCAAAAAGAATAAAATACCTAGGAATAAACTTGATAGGAAGAATTAATATTTTCAAAATGGCCACCCCTCCCAAATCAATTTATGAAATCCCTATTAGAATATAAATGGCATTTTTAAATGAACTAGAACAAACTGTTTTAAAATGCATACAGAACCACAAAAGACTGAATTGTCAAAGTCATCCTGAGAAAGAAAAACAATGCTGGGGATATTATGCTCCCTGACTTCAAGCTCTACTACGAAGCTACAGTAATCAAAACAATATGGTATTGGCACAAGAAGAGACCCATAGATAAATGGAACAGAATGGAGAGCCCAGATATAAACCCACACATATATAGTCAATTAATATACAATAAAGGAGCCATGAATATATACAATAGGGAAAAGACAGCCCCTTCAACAACTGAAGGTGGCAAAACTGGAGAGCTATATGTAAGAGAATGAAACTGGACTAATTCCATACACAAAAGTAACCTTGAAATGGGTCAAAGACCTGAATGTAAGTCATAAAACCATAAAACTCTTAGAAGAAAACACAGGGAAAATTATTTTGAATATAAGCATGAGCAACGTTTTCCTGAACATATCTTGGGCAAGGGAAACAAAATAAAAAATGAACAAGTGAGACTACATCAAATTAAAAAGCTATTGTACAGCAAAAGACACCATCAGCAGAACAAAACGGTATCTTAAGGTATGAAAAAATATATTCATAAATGACTCATCTGATAAGGGGTTAAAACCCAAAATATATAAAGAACTCACATGCCTCAACACCCAAAAAACAATAACCCAATTAAAAAATTGGCGGAGGACCTGAATTGACATTTCTTCAAAGAAGAAATACAGATGGCAAAGAGGCACATGAAAAGATTCTCCACATTGCTAATCATCAGGGAAATGCAAATTAAAACCACAATGAAATATCATTTCCCACCAGTTAGCAAGGCCACTATCCAAAGGACAAGAAATATCAAATGCTGGCAAGGATGTGGAGAAATGGAAACCCTAGTATACTGTTGGTGGGAATGTCAATTGGTGCAACTACTGTGGAAAGCAGTATGGAGGTTCCTCAAAAAACTAAAAGTAGAAATACCATTTGATCCAGTAATTCCACGTCTAGGAATTTACCCTAAGAAAACAAAATCCTGACTCAAAAAGATATATGCACTCCTATGTTTATTGCTGCACTATTTGCAATAGCCAAGGCAGGGAAGCAAGCTAAGTGTGCATCAATTGATGAATGGATAAAAAAGATGTGGATTAGCATACATAATGTAGGGGGTTCACGGGGAAGACAGTATAGAACAGAGAAGACAAGTAGTGACTCTATAGCATCTTACTACGCTGATGGACAGTGACTGCAATGAGGTGTATGTGTGGGGATTCAATAATACAGGTGAATGTAGTAACCACAATGTTGCTCATGTGAAACCTTCATAAGATTGTCTATCGATGATACCTTAATAAAAAAAAAGGTGTGGAACACACATACAGTTGAATATTATTTAGCCATAAAAAGAAAAGAAATCCTGCCATTTGCAGCAACATGGATGGATCTAGAGAGTATTATGCTAAATGAAATAAGCCAGGCATAGAAAGACAAATACCATATGATTTCACTTATTTGTGGAATATAAAAACAAAGTAAAATAGAAGGAACAAAATACCAGTAGACTCACAGACACTGAGAAGTGACTAGTGGTGAGCAAGGGGGAGGAGTTGGGGTGGGGTGGGGGGTAGGGTTAGGAGGATAAAAAAGCACAATAATTTAAATCACAATGTAAATTGGTCACAGGGATGGTAGTACAGCATGGAGAATATAGTCAATGATTTTGTAACATCTTTTTACTTTGATTGATAGTAACTGCACTAGAGGAGGTGAGGATTTGATGATGTAGGTAACTGTTGAGCCACTGTGTTGTACATATTAAACTAACATAAGATTGTTTATCAATGATGCCTTAATAAGAAAAAAAAATACACTAACTCAACTAGCACAGGGTAACCACTGAGACTCTAAAAATACATTTTTAAGAAAAGTAAACATTGATATAAGTTTGAATGATAGAAATCTATGACATATGAACCCTTTAGACATAGTGTCTGTTTTGAAAAGCACACAAAAAGCTATTTCAAGTGAAAAGAGTAGATTCTCTGGCATCAACGATGCTAAAGCTTTTAGAATAATGTTTCTATTACAGGATAAAAAATCACAAAAGATCTTCAGAGGAGTCGGAGCAGGGAGGGAGAGGGAGCCCAGGACTGCTAAACACCCAGCCCTAGCCATCCGCACCAGAGCGCAGACACAGTGCATGCGTGGAGGGCTGGAAACTAGGGAAACAGAACAGCAAGACCTTTGAGCGGGTCCCGAAGCCAGCGCCCCTGTGACAAAGAAAAGCGAGTGCTTTTTGAAAGTCTTAAAGGGACAGGGATGCCACAGCTGGAAGCTTCCCGGGTCAAAGTCCAGCAGCTGGAAATTCCAGGGAACCCCCGGTGCACTAACCCCCTGAGCAACAGCTCTGAGACCCCTCACGGAGGTAAACAGTCAAACAGCCCCCCATACATTACCCCTCCGGGGCCCCACCATAGCAGAGCAACGGCCTGAGGCTGGCCACGCCCACAGCAAGGGAGCTTCCTCCATACTGGCCGGGCAAGATACAGAGACCCACTCTACACACAATTGCCCAACACAAGCCACTAGGGGTCGCAGTTGTCCCAGTAAAAAAAGGCCAGGAGCTAGTGGAAAGCCTTGGCCCTCCCAGCTGACAGAAAGTAAATAGCTCACCATTGCACCTACCAACATGAAAAGGCAAAAAAATTTGATCCAGACAAGACTAACCCAGAGAGCTTCAACATCTGCTACATCTTCCCCTGAGAAGGAACCTGGGGAGATAGATTTAACCAGTCTTCCTGAAAAAGAATTTAAAACAAAAGTCATAACCATGCTGATGGGCTTGCAGAGAAATATGCAAGAACTAAGGAGGGAGAATACAGAAATAAAACAAGCTCTGGAAGGACTTCAAAACAGAATGGACGAGATGCAAGAGACCATTAATGGACTAGAAAACAGAGAACAGGAACGCAGAGAAGCTGATGCAGAGAGAGATAAAAGGATCTCCAGGAATGAAAGAATTTTAAGAGAACTGAGTGACCAATCGAGACAGAACAATATCCGCATTATAGGGGTACCAGAAGAAGAAGAGAGAGAAAAGGGATAGAAAGTGTCTTTGAAGAAATAATTGCTGAAAACTTCCCCAAACTAGGGGAGGAAATGGCCTCTCAGACCACAGAGGTACACAGAACTCCCATGACAAGGGATCCAAGGAGGGCAACACCAAGACACATAATAATTAAAATGGCAAAGATCAAAGACAAGGACAAAGTATTACAGGCAGCCAGAGAAAAAAAAGGTCACCTACAAAGGAAAATCCATCAGGCTATCATCAGACTTCTCAACAGAAACCCTACAGGCCAGAAGAGAATGGCATGATATACTTAATGCAATGAAACAGAAGGGCCTCGAACCAAGATTATTGTATCCAGCACGATTATCATTTAAATATGAAGGAGGGATTAAACAATTCCCAGACAAGCAAAAGTTGAGGGAATTTGCCTCCCACAAACCACCTCTACAGGGCATCTTACAGGGACTGCTCTAGATGGGAGCACTCCTAAAAAGAGCACAGAACAAAACACCCAACATATGAAGAAGGGAGGAGGAGGAATAAGAAGGGAGAGAAATAAAGAATCATCAGACAGTGTTTATAATAGCTCAATAAGCGAGTTAAGTTAGACAGTAAGATAGTAAAGAAGCTAACCTTGAACCTTTGGTAACCAAAAACTTAAAGCCTGCAATGGCAATAAGTACATACCTTTCAGTAATCACCCTAAATGTAAATGGACTGAATGCACCAATCAAAAGTCACAGAGTAACAGAATGGATAAAAAAGCAAGACCCATCTATATGCTGCTTACAAGAGACTCACCACAAACCCAAAGACATGCACAGACTTAAAGTCAAGGGATGGAAAAAGATATTTCATGCAAACAACAGAGAGAAAAAAGCAGGTGTTGCAATACTAGCATCAGAAAAAATAGACTTCAAAATAAAGAAAGTAACAAAAGATAAAGAAGGACATTATATAATGATAAAGGGCTCAGTCCAACAAGAGGATATAACCATTATAAATATATATGCACCCAATACAGAAGCACGAATATATGTGAAACAAATACTAACAAAATTAAAGGAGGATACAGAATGCAATGCATTCATTCTGCAATGCAACACACCACTCACTCCAAAGGACAGATCCACCAGACAGAAAATAAGTAAGGACACAGAGGCATTGAACAACACACTAGAACAGATGGACCTAATAGACATCTACAGAACTCTACATCCAAAAGCAACAGGATATACATTCTTCTCAAGTGCACATGGAATATTCTCCAGAATAGACCACATGCTAGGCCACAAAAAGAGCCTCAGTAAATTCCAAAAGATTGAAATCCTACCAACCAACTTTTCAGACCACAAAGGCATAAAACTAGAAATAAACTGTACAAAGAAAGCAAAGAGGCTCACAAACACATGGAGGCTTAACAACACGCTCCTAAATAATCAATGGATCAATGACCAGATCAAAATGGAGATCCAGCAATATATGGAAACAAACGACAAGAACAACACAAAGCCCCAACTACTGTGGGACACAGCAAAAGCAGTCTTAAGAGGAAAGTATATAGCAATCCAGGCATATTTAAAGAAGGAAAAACAATCCCAAATGAATGGTCTAATGTCACAATCATCGAAATTGGAAAAAGAAGAACAAATGAGGCCTAAGGTCAGCAGAAGGAGGGACATAATAAAGATCAGAGAAGAAATAAATAAAATTGAGAAGAATAAAGCAATTAGCAAAAATCAATGAAACCAAGAGCTGGTTCTTCGAGAAAATAAACAAAATAGATAAGCCTCTAGCCAGACTTATTAAGAGGAAAAGAGAGTCAACACAAATCAACAGTATCAGAAACGAGAAAGGAAAAATCATGACGGACCCCACAGAAATACAAAGAATTATTAGAGAGTACTATGAAAACCTATATGCTAACAAGCTGGGAAACCGAGGAGAAATGGACAACTTCCCAGAAAAATACAACCTTCCAAGACTGACCCAGAAAGAAACAGAAAATCTAAACAGACCAATTACCAGCAATGAAATTGAAGCAGTAATCAAAAAACTACCAAAGAACAAAACCCCCGGGCCAGATGGATTTACCTCGGAATTTTATCAGACATACAGGGAAGACATAATACCCATTCTCCTTAAAGTTTTCCAAAAATTAGAAGAGGAAGGAATACTCCCAAACTCACTCTATGAGGCCAACATCACCCTAATACCCAAACCAGGCAAAGACCCCACCAAAAAAGAAAACTACAGACCAATATCCCTGATGAACGTAGATGCAAAAATACTCAACAAAATATTAGCAAAGCGAATTCAAAAATACATCAAAAGGATCGTACACCATGACCAAGTGGGATTCATCCCAGGGATGCAAGGATGGTACAACATTCAAAAATCCATCCACATCATCCACCACATCAACAAAAAGAAAGACAAAAACCACATGATCATCTCCATAGACGCTGAAAAAGCATTCGATAAAATTCAACATCCATTCATGATAAAAACTCTCAACAAAATGGGTATAGAGGGCAAGTACCTCAACATAATAAAGGCTATATGTGATAAACCCACAGCCAACATCATACTGAACAGTGAAAAGCTGAAAGCTTTTCCTCTGATATCGGGAGCAAGACAGGGATGCCCACTATCCCCACTGTTAATCAACATAGTACTGGAGGTCCTAGCCACGGCAATTAGACAAAACAAAGAAATACAAGGAATCCAGATTGGTAAAGAAGAAGTTAAACTGTCACTATTTGCAGATGACATGATATTGTATATAAAAAACCCTAAAGACTCCACTCCGAAACTACTAGAGCTAATATTGGAATTCAGCAAAGTTGCAGGATACAAAATTAACACATAGAAATCTGTGGCTTTCCTATACACTAACAATAAACTAATAGAAAGAGAAATCAGGAACACAATTCCATTCACAATAGCATCAAAAAAATAAAATACCTAGGAATAAACCTAACCAAGGAAGTGAAAGACCTATACCCTGAAAACTATAAGACACTCTTAAGAGAAATTAAAGAGGTCACTAACAAACGGAAACTCATCCCATGCTCTTGGCTAGGAAGAATTAATATAATCAAAATGGCCATCCTGCCCAAAGCAATATACAGATTCGATGCAATCCCTATCAAATTACCAACAGCTTTCTTCAATGAACTGGAACAAATAGTTCAAAAATTCATATGGAAACACCAAAGACCCCGAATAGCTAAAGCAATCCTGAGAAGGAAGAATAAAGTGGGGGGGGGGATCTCACTCCCCAACTTCAAGCTCTACTACAAAGCCACAGTAATCAAGACAATTCGGTACTGGCACAAGAACAGAGCCACAGACCAATGGAACAGAATAGAGACTCCAAACATTAACCCAAACATATATGGTCAACTAATATTCGATAAAGGGGCCATGGACATACAATAGGGAAATGACAGTCTCTTCAACAGCTGGTGTTGGCAAAACTGGACAGCTACATGTAAGAGAATGAAACTGGATCACTGTCTAACCCCATACACAAAAGTAAATTAGAAATGGATCAAAGACTTGAATGTAAGTCATGAAACCATAAAACTCTTAGAAAAAAACATAGGCAAAAATCTCTTGGACATAAACATGAGTGACCTCTTCTTGAACATATCTCTCCGGGCAAGGGAAACAAACGCAAAAATGAACAAATGGGACTATATCAAGCTGAAAAGCTTCTGTACAGCAAAGGACACCATCAATAGAACAAAAAGGTATCCTACAGTATGGGAGAATATATTCGAAAATGACAGATCTGATAAAGGGTTGACATCCAAAATATACAAAGAGCTCACACACCTCAACAAACAAAAAGCAAATAATCCAATAAAAAAATCAGCAGAGGAGCTGAATAGACAGTTCTCTAAAGAAGAAATTCAGATGGCCAACAGACACATGAAAAGATGCTCCATATCGCTTGTCATCAGAGATATCATCTCACACCAGTAAGGATGGCTAGCATCCAAAAGACAAACAAGAAATGTTGGCGAGGTTGTGGAGAAAGGGGAACCCTCCTACAATGTTGGAGGGAATGTAAATTAGTTCAACCATTGTGGAAAGCAGTATGGAGGTTCCTCAAAGAGCTCAAAATAGGAATACCATTTGACCCAGGAATTCCACTTCTAGGATTTACCCTAAGAATGCAGCACTCCAGTTTGAAAAAGACAGATGCACCCCTATGTTTATCGCTGCACTATTTACAATAGCCAAGATATGGAAGCAACCTAAATGTCCATCAGTAGATGAATGAATAAAGAAGATGTGGTACATATACACAATGGAATATTACTCAGCCATAAGAAAAAAACAAATCCTACCATTTGCAACAACATGGATGGAGCTAGAGGGTATTATGCTCAGTGAAATAAGCCAGGCGGAGAAAGACAAGTACCAAATGATTTCACTCATATGTGGAGTATAAGAACAAAAGAAAACTGAAGGAACAAAACAGCAGCAGAAGCACAGAACCCAAGAATGGACTATAGTTACCAAAGGGAAAGGGACTGGGGAGGATGGGTGGGAAGGGAGGGATAAGGGCGGGAAGAAAAGGGGGCATTATGATTAGCATGTATAGTGTTGGGGGGGCACGGGGAGGGCTGTGCAACACAGAGAAGACAAGTAGTGATTTTACAGCATCTTACTATCTTGATGGACAGTGACTGTGAACGGGGATGTGGGGGGGACTTGGTGAAGGGGGGAGCCTAGTAAACATAATGTCCTTCATGTAACTGTAGATGAATGATACCAAAAAAAAAAAAAAAGATCTTCAACTGAGACGTCTACATACATTAACAGGACAAAATGACAAGTTTAAACAATTTAAAACAATATCATTATTACTTCAAAATAATGTTAGTATATGCTTCTGTTTTCACCTGAGTTTTAATGTTTTCAGGATCCTCAGCTTGGCTGTCTCGTTTTTGGCTGGGCTTCCAGGCATTCTCTGCCTTTTTCAGGTGCACGTCTTCTTTTACAGAGACTGTGATGATCTTCCTGGGCTCTCTTCTCTGGCCAGGTTGAGCTCTCCGTGGCCCAACATTCAATAACTAGGACAAGAATATTCTTTATTATATCTACACATAAAAATTTACTGCCTCTGCTGTGCTGCTTAAGTCAACCTGATGATCACACCAAACACTTCTGGATACAAAGATGACTATTAGGCACTCAATTTAGATGTGATCTTTTTTTGGGGGTTGGTGGGGGGTACTTAGAACACCATCAATGTAATGTTCCCACTGCCACAATTTCTGACCCTGAAGTCCTAAATGAGAAAATAAAGTGATAGTAAGTTATGCTTGATACAGCTGTTGTTCCTAATAATAAAGATGTCTACTAGCTTTATTTTTTCCTAGTTTATGACTTTGGACTGGTCACCTGAATATGAAAACTTATGGGCAGGAAGTATTTATAAATCTGCTTCAAAAACTGAGTTTCTAAAACTTCCAGAGTGAAATGCAAATACAACCTTACCACAAAAATTCTCTAGAGCATAGACATCCAGCCTTACTGCAGATCTTAATGGATCCCTATAAATTTTCAGGGCCAGAAATACTAAAATAAGTCTTTTTTAATCATCAATGAGATCTAACTACATTGCTCCCTGAAAAAAATGTTTTCCTTTCTATATCAGCTCTTTGTTGCTCCTAGATTCTCACCACACATATTCTGTTAAAACCAATATATGTCGGCATGTCACACTGGTCATCAAATGAAGAATTGTTACTGTAAGAGATAACAGGCTGCATTTCGTGTATGAAAATATTCATAATAGTTGCTACCTTAAATGCTTAGAAATGATTAAATATTTGGGTTATAAGTTCTCCTCCACCCAGATCTGTGGCATATTGATAGCCTTTGCTTTTTCTGATTTTTCATTCTCTAAATGCTGAGTAAATATTGCCATTAAATTTCAAGAGGGAAGAAAAAACTTCACACAAGATAGTTAGACCAAAATTCTATCTCAGTGTCCCAATACAGCCCTTTTGAATTCACATAAAGCTTCAGAGAAGGAAGTAGAAACTTAAATGTCATGCTTTGTGTAAAAAGACAGGTTCTAAGAGATACATGGTCTGAAGCCGAAGCTGAGATACTTAAAAGTCTTTACATATGACTCATTCTCAGAAATACTCCCTTACATATCACCATCTGCCCTAATTAGGAATGGCAGTGTCAAGGATGTATCAGGACCGAAAATTGGCACTACACACCAATCTTGTCAAATATATCCAGCTAAACACTCAATACTGAATGATAGTATGATCTAAGACTATCTGGTAAACATTTAAAAAAAAGGAGGACAGATAAACCCCATAGGTGCCAGGCAGGGTATTACTGAAAAAGAACTAAAGAGGATCACCAGACAGGAAAAATACCAACAGGGAACAGTTGCTAAACCAGACAGCATTACATTTATTTATAACTGAGATTCTGATATGGTAGCCCAGACAAAATACTTCTGGTAAGAAAATTCAGTAAACCAAGTACTGTCTGAATTTTATAATTCAGGTTATATTCTAGTGTTAATTCATGTGAGTTACAGCCTTTTTCAATGTTTGGGCAAAGTTCAAATAAACAATTATATCACTAGACATTAACTTATTTAACCCATGAATTTGCATGTAAAAATCTGTCAAGAACAAGGGTTGGTGGGTTTAATGAAAGATAATTATGTCAAAATGATATAAGGGCCCTAAAATTGTAATTTGGGAATATAATTTTAATTATGTTTGAATGATATTTGAAAATTTCCATTTCTAGAAAGTACTGCAAACACCAATGAATATGCCTTAAGATTTTAATCTAGAAAGTAAATATGATTTACGCCATATTTCTATCTGCCTCAAGATAAATGTGTGAATTTCAAATGAGCTACACAAAACTGTGAGAAATATTACTAAGTAGACAACAATGCTTCAAAGAAAAAATGTTTTCAACAGATAACATAACCGTTAGACGAGGATAGAAAAGTTGAAAGTATAACCCATATGCAAACTCCCAAAACAAATTTAAATATTATATTTTTTATCTCTGGATATAACTAAGATAGACACTCTTCACAAATATGCATCCAAGTATATTGAGACCTCAACAAATTTACTAATACCTATAAATGTTTAATTATTTAATCTCCAACAATCTCATATTTATGCTTTGGGAATGAACTCACTGTTTAGAACACCAATGCCTGCAAAGACTGTGGTACAGTGGAGAAAAGCAGATTTAGAAGACAAAAGAACTGTGGATACTTGAGTACAATTCTAGTAGTCATGAGCATAGTTATGTGAGCAAATCTCTTAACTTTGTTGAACTTGAGCTTTCTCTTATATGAAATACTTGTCCTACTTAACAAAAGTTATTATGAGTAACATAGGATGTAAGGCATGTAAAAGGACTTTAAAAACTATGTAAGGTATCATTAATAGCAAAGAACAAAAGGAACTTTTAAAAAATTGATATGTGCATCTGTAATTACCTTTAGACATTTCATATCCTTTGTGTGTATGTAAAAAATCTACCACAAATTGTCAAATTTATAGTACCCTTCAAAAGTTGCATCATATATAGCTGGTACCTAGAATTGTCATGTATATAAATGTTGAATCACTATGTTGTACACCTGAAACTAATGTAATGTAATACTGTGTGTCAACTACCCTTCAATAAAAAAATAATTATCTACAAAAAAAAAAAAAAAAAGTTGCATCATATATAATGAATGATTTATTTACTGAACACAAACAAAATCTAGGATCCTCTACTAACAGTTATGGAGCATATAAAAAGCAATGAAATGAAGCCTGATCTCCTTGCTTGATGGACAGACAATCCTCATTGATGGCTGGAAGAAGAACTTGAAGGTTTAATGTGCTCAGTGTCTGCAAACATCAGAACTAAAATGAAATGTCAAAATTTGGGGTTGATTAACTAGTGAGTTGCAATTTTTTTTCCAGGGGAACTGGAAGTTTATATTTTTTTATTCACTCTCACATATTTTTCTTATAAGTATTAAATAAGAAATTATACCCATCTATGTTTACAATTTAATATACATTGCTCTTATCTCTTTCAGAGACTATAACCTCAAATTACTCTGCTTACCTGAATAACCAAAGAAAATAGCACCAGTACTGTCGTAGGAATTTTTAGGAAGAGATAACCAAGTCTTCCTTTAAAGAGGGAAGGATATGAGCCCAGGAAACCTCTCTGCCCCTAGGATTCTTTATAACAGTTTAGCTAATCTCAAAGTCCACTGAAATGAAAATGAATGGCAAGTTACTAGCTTAGGTCCAAAACCCCTCTCTCAATACATTTCTTTTGGAGCATTTTCTGTGATGTCTGCCAACAGATGACTGTTAAATTTAAACCACAACTGCCAAGTAATTGACTTTTAAAAAACTAGAGAGGTTATACTGTCTGTGTGCTTCTAATAGATACACACTTTACTGCCCATCAAAAGACCTTTATGTGTGAAAATTGTATGTAACTGCGTATGACATGTTAAAACAAAATTACTATGTTAAAAATATTTTGGATCAAGTCTGTTGTAGGAAAGTTTATACTAGGAGTCTGGGAGTCATGGCTACTTAAGCCATACTATGAAGCATACCTAGTAGGTCTTAACATCATTGGGTGGTAATCATTTATAAGTCAATGTGGAAGCTGGCAAAAATGAGAGGTATATGGAACTAGATACTACGAAGAGCTGATGCTTTTTTCCAAACAGCATTATTGATTGTTCCTTTATATGTTAGGTGTATACGTCCTATGAAATTCCCATCTGGATCTACACCAACATACCAAGGTGAGCTGGACAAATTAAGTGGAGCATGCTTGTCAGCTACAGGAGATACCAGAAGAATAATTACTTGCATTATGGCTTAACATATCTGTATTACCCTGATAGATGACAATTTCACTTAAAAATTAGCTTGTAGCATATGACAGAGCTACTTGAAAATTTAATTTTAAGTGAATTAACTAAAATTAAGGCTGGCCTTTTGGAGACACTACAAATTCTTGATAATGGCTCATTCCCAGTCACATTACTTTGCACCAAATAACATGTATGTGATACATAAGCATATAGATTAGTGGGCGAACATACATGGTGATAATTACTTTAAAAATCATTTTCTAATTTCAGTATTTTAAAAGAGATAAAGCTTATTCTCAATTCACAGTATTTCCTTTTGCTATACCTAATTACTAGACAATAGCTAGCTAGTAATGACAAGTGACCATATAAACTAGACAAGGAGATACAGCAATTCATACCTTCTGTGACATACAAACAAAACTGGGCAATATGATAACCACAGACACTGTTAATCAGAGAATCATCAACGTGGCATCAACATTATTTCAAATGTTTGACAAAACAAAGATATGAACCAAAACAAAAACTAAAACAAAAACTAACAGAAATATAAATTTAACCACCCAAAAGGGAAAATGGTGAAAAATAAGGTATAAAATGGTTTCTAAAAAACTGCTTTCTAAGACTTCCTGGTGAGGTAATTCAAATGTTAGAAAAATTTTAATTTAGGATTTAGAGAAAATAGATAAAAGTTAAATTTTCAACCTGTGTGAGAATGGACTGTTACATACACAAAGGTATTTAAGAAAATGATGCTCAATAATGCTTCAAATCAAGATTTTCTGTAAACTTTACAAAGCCTCCAACACACTGTAGGCAGTCAAGTATTTTCAGTGTTTGGCTACAGGCAAACAATCGAATAATTCAAATACCTACAAGGTGACATTTGTTTCCTGATGGTGTAGTCTTACTTGAAAGCAGGTTTCAAAAGTTGTTATTCCAGAAATAAAAGGGTGATGGGAAGATAAAAAGTGTCACCTTATATAAAAATATTTTATAAACATAAAATAGTCTTAACAGTGTAATCTGCAAATGATCTGTATATCAAACCCCAAGCTCCTCTAGAACTTTAGATTAAGTGTTCTTTACGTCATTCCAACTTGGTAAAAAGAGGTATTCACATCATCAGCAACTTTCCCCTGTGCTTCCACAAGTCTACAAAGCACGGAGGAGGGAGAGCCTGCCACATCCTGCACAGTGCAGGGCCCCAGCGTAACTCCACTGGTGATGCCACTCCCACAGTGAAGAGCCTGCCACAGGGGGTGTAAAGGCAATCTGCAGTTTACCAATACTGCACTCTTTTATACATGTCATTTGTTCATATTTTGACTTTATAAACTACAGTAAGTGAGAAGAACAAAACAAAATATTGCAACCATTTAAACTATGGTAAAAAAAAAAAAAAAAAGGATTCAGCGCACCCCTAGAGGTAGGCTCTTCGGGGGTGGATACTACATTGCCAGTGGAGTACAAGTTGGGGCTTTCCTCTGTTCTAGAATTGGCAATCCATGCCTGCTCTGCAATTTGCAAATCTGCAAAAACAAAGACAAAGAGATGACCATTAGGTGAAAGTCATCGAGATACCAAGTATACCAGGACACCTCAAAACAAAATAGGAATCCTATTCAAGGTTGGCTCTATTTTTAACCCATTTGCAGATCACTTCAACTGAAAAATATGAAAAAAAAATCAAGACCAAATTAACACAAGACAACTTCAAGTAAAAACGACTGAAGTGTATTCTTTATTTGCTTTAATATTAGTATGGGAAGGATAGTCTTTACCTCTTCTACTTCTTCTTGGTTAGAGGAATCAACAAATAAAAGCTGCTCTCTTGCAGTTAAACAAGATGTCATGAAATCTATGACAGTTTCTAACTAGTTGGGTTGTAGGGAACTTGCACTTACAGGTACACCTCTTCCACCGGGGGTTTGCCTTCCAAAATCTGCAAAGGCTGGAGTAAAGTCTGGTCCTCGGGGCAAAATTCGAGGATCCAGAGTTCGCATTGGCAATTTGGGTTGGTTGATCTAGATGAAGATGCAAAGGAAAGCTTAACATCAGTTCCAAAGTATTCAGTGCCACAAAGAAAACTTAAACTGAAAAGTTGTATCACCACTGGCTTCTTGAATGAGTGAAAGTCCAACCTGAATCACGCTAGCTACTCCTAGGCTAGCCATAGAGCTATTATGTCAAAGATGGTTTTCTGGTGCCCTGAAACTGATTAGGCCTAAAATTTCCAAAGGGAGGCCAGACAAAATCAGTGGACTGGCTCACTAGACACATAAGACCAGCAGAATGACACAAAACAACCTACTTTGAGATCCTAGGCACCAGGGCCAAATTTTGGGATTTTCTTCCTAGAATATTCACCAGAACATCAGAGCACTTGCTTATAAGAACCCTGCTATTGCTTATTTTGGTTCTTATGCTAATACTTATGGTTAGTAAAGCATTATTTTGAGTGGACATCAAAAGGATAAAACAATATCAAAAGGAGATATGTTTCATATATGATGACATTTAAAATCTCACTTTGTCTGCCTTGTTTTCCAGAGATATCTGGCTTTGTATAGGCACATAATATGACTATAGGCTCAGCAAAGCTAAATAGCTCAGTGAGAGATTAACTGATTACTGGCCAAAGTCAGAAACAGAAAATGTAGGAAGACATACTCTTTCCTACAAATAACCTAATTCACTGGATATAACATTTGTCCTCTGAAGTACTGAAGTAGCCTCAAACTAGCACCACCAATCATTCGACTGTCTTGAGAAGACTTAGATATCAAGAGAAACAAGAACACCTGTTACTATAAGCCAATAAAATAATATAAGTAAGGCCTGACTGAATAGCTCTAGAAATCTCAGTAAAGGGGTAAATGTGGACCTCATTCTATGAACTAGTTACCCTCAACGCTATAATTAAGAACTAGTTCCTCTTCAAAACAAAAATACTTTATGGTTAGTCACCAGCACTGGTTCACCACTGACTTACATGAAATAACTTGGGCAAAACATCTGACTTTATCCCTTTTATAATAAAGACAAAATAGGCAACGTTCTAATTTTCTGTATGCAACATAAGATTATACAAAGTGAAAGGGTGACTATTTGCCGAGGAATGAAGACTAATTACTATAAGTATCTATAAGGGGAATTTTGAGTTAAACTCTATTTGAATTATGTTGACTCCCACTTAAGTTTGATCTAGGTTTCTGATCTATCCCCAACGCCATTCTAATTCCATATTGAAGTTTTAGAACAGTGGGGAAAGAGCTCTGTGTCACTTTAGCCATATCAGCCCAACAGACACATAATTTTCACATCAACAGGAAATATCTATAAAGGCAATTAATAAATATAAAAACTTTACCACTCAAAGAGGGGCCAAACCTCAAGATTACTATAATCTATAATGAACCCCACATCCAATAGTATTTAGGGAAACTAATTCTTTTATTTATTTATTTTTTATTTTGGTATCATTAATCTACAATTAGGGAAACTAATTCTTAAACACTATGTATTTAAATTCAAATGCCATTTGGTCTAACAATTGCTAAAAATCGCTCAGACTTCACACAATTGCACTGATAATTAAAAATAGTTTACAACCAAACCACAGCTTTTCCTGAGTACATACATAGCTTACTTTGTCAAGAACCACATCACTGATGGGAGGCAGGCCCTCTGGTTTCTGTATACAGGCTGGCATGAACTGCAAATCCAGCAAAAACTCCCTGTCATACTGCTTCTTGCCTTCGGTATCAGCAGGTTTCCTGGATTCTAGAAAGAGGGATGTAGGCAGACAACTGTCTATAGAGTCACTGTATGTATATTCAGTGAGCCTACAAACCAGATTTCAATACTTGCTTTATTTCATCATAAACAAAAACACAAAGGAAACACTGAGCTGTAGTAAGAAAATGTCATGTAAAGATTTTTAAACTGTCATTTGTTCTTTTATCCCTTCTTTACTTTCAGATAGTAAAGTTATCTGAAGTAAATTGCTAAAGGAACTGTTTCATATACACATTAATGGCAGTCTTAGGCCAGGGACATGTAATAATTCTCATTAAACTATGAAGGCTTCAAATATCTAAGAAATAAGGAATTTGATAACTCTCTTGGTTTCATGGGGAAGTGGGATTCTTTGGTTGTTCACTTGGAAATGTTATTTTGGAGGAAAAAGAGTAAAAGGACACAAAACAGAAAAACTCATTACTCACAGTCCTATCCTTGTTATACAAAGTTGGAGAATTCTTTGAAATTTTTATTGGATAATAAAAAGTCACAATTTTTTCCTCTAATCAACAAAACTCTCATCAAAACCAGGCCCCAGATCACTTCACGGTGGCACTCTGGATCTTTCTTTATATTAGTGGTTCTTAATGCATGTATCATAGATGTACTGGTGGACTGTGGGACTCTTGTAGTTATTTTCAACCAAATCGTTACTACACATTATTATGTTTATTAAAAGGGAGACAGTTTACTGGGGTTTAAATTTTTTAATTGCCTTTTTTCCAATTATTCCTAGTGTATATTACAGGGGCAAAACAGTTTGTTGGTCAATATAGTTGGAGCCTATAGTTGTGCACTTTTTCCTTGCCTGAACAAAGATATAATTTATACAGTTGTAAAAATTACAATGTCTCAATTTCCTGAAGGAGTGATGATGACAAGTGTTTTGTGATATAACACGAGCCTAGAATTTCTGAAGTAATGTCAGTATATTGAGTTTTAAGGTTTAAAAAAATTTTTACAATAGCATAACTTTTCAATTTTATAAAGTCCATTAGTAGCAGCTTAATGGTAGTAAAAAGATCAGTATATTAAGGTGGTATTGATCAATGGCTTTCAAACATTTTTTACTACAACTCACAGTAAGAAATTATGATTTCATGACTCAAAACACACACATATATAAATGAAATAATTTCTTAAAACGGTACATACTTTTCCTACATGTAATGCACTGTCATTTTTCATTCTCCTTTTTAAAAAATGGTTTAACTCACTAAATGAATTTTACAACCTATTATATGGGTTAAAATGAGAAGTTTGAAAAACACTGGTCTAGATTATTTCTGAGGTATGATATTTTATATTCAAATCCCACTTCATGCAGAAGTCACTCTAGATTTGGCAGACTAAAGAAAAACTTTTCACCTATCCCAAACTTCCTACAAAGAAGCCTCCTTTCCCCCAATGTCCACACCAAATCTCTCATAAATCTCAAAGTCAACCATGGTTTACATAGTATTAGCACAGAGATTTAATGCATTTCATGGTAACTAAAGATGAAAGATCCTCTTGGGTTTATCATGTATTTCACAGGGCACTTCCTTTACTGCAGGTGCTCGCTCACTAAGTCATGCTACTTCTCACTGACTATCAGAGTTCAATCAACAAAGTGAATTGAAGGCTTATGCAATAAGTACACTATCTCAAAGGACATGGTCATATTTGATATACCTTTCAATTAATTAAATTTCTCTTGTCAAACTCCATCAGCCTAGCCCCGACGGATTTCCTTTGCCAGCTAGTCTTCCAATGCCAGTAAAAGCAGAATACTAGCATCAGATATCACTTCCGCCAACAGTGAACTCACTGGATTTGTAGTCACTAACTTATGCCTGTTGATCTATCCTGTAAATATTACACTATGATGAGCCTCTTTTGTCCATCTAGTATTTCTCTATGAGGAGGCAACATTGCTCTAAGGCTGCAGTAGGGTGAAGGGGAGAAGGAAACACACACACAAGAAGGCAGGGATCAACTCACCTGGTGTAAATGGGAATGTGGCCCCTTCACCAGAACCATCAGTGGAGCCTGAGTTAGCACCTATTGCTTCACCCTCAGAAACATTCTCAGCGCCATTACGCACAGGCTCAGCTTCTTCTCCATTTTCTTCCACGGCTTTCACTTTTTTTAGGTCAGAGGGGTCTCTTCCAGGATGAAACCCTTGGTTCATTTTATCTTGTTCAGATTCAAATACTTTTTCATCTGAAAGCTCTTCTTCAGCTTTAGGCTAAAGCATAAGTGAATACAGAGGGTTCTTTTTTTTCCACTGTGCGTAAACATTCACGTTACACCTATTCCCTCAAAAAGCATAGGATCACATGTCACTCAAGATAAAGATGTCTATGCTCAGCATATGGTACTAGAATGGTAAGTTTATTTAAAACACTTTGCCATTTCGTCTCCTGGGATAAATCAGACAACTCAAATGGCTACTAAAGTGCTTTAACATGACTAATGAAATCTAAATGTACCAAAGGTTAGAATGGAAAGAACTGTTAATCCTTGTAACTTGGTGAACATGAAAGAGTCCTAGTCAGAAATCTAAATCAAGCACTCCTATCCTTGCCACTAAAGCACAGCAAATATAAAAAGAAACACTAGCGGGTATTTTTTATGCTGTCTTCTGGCTGTGAAATGAGTTCAATGAGTAGTTTAAGGTATTTAAGTGCCATAAAGCTGACCATCTCTCATTTCATAAGGAGGCCACTCGTTAGTTACAATCTATATTATTTATTGGCTTTTAGGATTCCCTGGGGCTGTGACCTTATTGAAATCACATATGGAAAAATGCTTGTAATGTGTTCTCCTAGGGAGAAATCTGGGTTCTGGTGCATCCCATCTATTTTTAAAGGACAAAACAGAATTGAAGTTATTCACCAGATTACTTTTGGCCATCTCAGATGCAGGTATAAAACAAAAATGGGTTTCTTAAGGGCCAAGTAAACCATTAAAACTCCTTGAGTCAAATTCTCCATGAACCTCAAGTCTTTCTTTTTCATAAAGGGTAAATAAAGCATTTTGAAAACAATCCTTTGGAAGCAGCACTCAGAGGTTAAAAGGCACTCCAATTGAAAAATTAATACTACGAATGCCAAAGTGGGAGGCTCTGTTGAATTGGTTCAACAAGAGGATTGTGTAAAAGAATGTCATATGTATCAGCAAGTGGCTATCCCAATGGATTTATGAAGTAATGATTTTGCAAGAAATTAAAGTTATAAATCCTCCTTTGTTACATAAGTGAAGTATTATAACAGATATAATACTAGTAAATTTTCTTCTACTATATATCAGCTCCTAGGGAAAACACACTGAACTTTAAAATGTTACCAAAAGAAACAGGTGTTTTTTAGGCCTTGTTTCTATAATGGAAATAAAAAGTTCATTCAAATACACACATACAAGCACATGCATACATTCATACACACTTCCCCACTCCCCCAATAGGAAAAAGACAGTATTAGAAACCATCAAAAGACAGACAGACATAAATATTGCAAAATAATAAATACTGGAAATAATTAATTTCTTTTTATAAAACATGGCAAAAAATAGGCATCTTTTAAATTTTGAGAAAAAACAGACCTACCAAGTTTGAATGATGAATTAGCAGCCTCATTTTTTCTTATTCCATACTCTATGACCATCTAAATAACTTATAATGACCATGTAATGCTACTTTATAATTAAGACAGCTCATCAAGAAAATCTTTAATGATTTGGCATGTGAGTCAGTAAATGGCACTTAAACTTATTTAAGAGCAGTGTAACGACATTGTGCAATTATATAGAATTCTTATTTCAGATCTTGTAAAATGTGAAAAAATGCTATTTTGTAAGAAAAAATGTATTAGTCCTCTTCTCTATACCTAAAATCAGTTAAGAACAGGTATCTATCAGATATAGAGGATGTATTACTTGGAAAGTCAATTTCTAACTGGGAGAAGAAGTATAAAGAAATTTGTTCCATGACGGACAAACTATAATTCAGAGAACACAGAAACAGTGAGGTAGAGGTCTTGGGCACATCGTCAGAAGGGATATTTCTCAAGAGAATACACAAAAACAGTTGCATTAAATATTTATGATAATTATTTTCTTTCAGCAGAATAAAGCTCTATTCAACTAATTTGTAAGCATCTAATGGTTCCTAAATTGTTTACTCAGAAAAGCAGACTGAAGCAAGCAAGCACCTTATTGGCCTGTCAAAGGTGAAGCTTTCATAGGAACCTGTTAAAAGAAGAATTTATTTGGCAAAACTGCCTGTTAATGAATGGGTTTTTAAAGTGCTAGAAAATAATGTATGTATGTAATGGTTGATGATACATTCTTAATAACAACCGCAAATATATAACCGAAATATGCTGATACCTGAAACACATTCTTTTAAGAGCTGAGAAAAACCTAAGAAAAAGACAGTTTGATGATCAGACAATGACAAGCAATATTTACTAAACTACTCAAAAAATTTTAGGATGAGAAGGGACTAGGATTTCTGAAAAAAAAGTCTGTATGCAAGTGACCAAATACTTTTCTATTATAGTTTTAAACCATACAGTTGAGAAAAAAGTGATTGGCTCAAAATGAGTCAAAGCAGCTCTCAAGTATGAAGAGTAACATCCTAAAGCAGGTATGAGCCAACTATGGCCCATTGGCCAAATCTGGCTCATCACCTGTTTTTTGTATATTTGCAAGGTAAGGATGGTTTTTACATTTGTAACGGTTGAAAACAACTCCAAAGAAGAATATTTTATGGCACACGAATATTACATGAAATCCAAATTTCAATGTCCATCAGTAAAGTTTTACTGGAATATGCTGCACTCATTTGTTTACAAATTGTCTATGGCTGCTTTGGGGCTATTGTAGCAAAGGTGAGAAAGGAGACAGGCTCAGATAGCCACAAAGCCTAAACTGTTTACTATCTGAACTGTCACAGGAAAGGTTTTGCCAATCCCTGACCAAAAGAAGAAGGTGAATATTTGAAGGCACAGTAGTGGTGGCCTATCCATTTTAATATTAATAATGCTTAGAAAGCTTCCAAAGGAACGTGAAATGTAACAGAAGAAAACAAATAAAAAACAGCTCAATCTAAAGAGAAACCAATTTATGAAGCTCTTAGAGTCATACCAGGGATGTATGCGATTCCCCTACCTCTGGAAGGTATTTTATTCTCTGCAGGAGCAACATTTTCTTGATCAGCTGCAAAAGGAGTACAGCAACTATTTGCACTTCTGTAACTTACTGCCAATTCTGACGCCCTGATAACCACAATGAAATCACACCCAAGAAACATTTTAGTGGTTGCTATGGGACTAACTGTGACATCAACAGAGCATCATGTAAGAGCAGTGACAGACAGGACAGGGAGAAGTAAGAGAGGACACTGTGAGCTGCTTGAAGAGGGTAAGAATTACAATTAGAAAAGCCTTATGAAATAAATGCATTTCAAATTATTTAGAAATAATTTCTACATTTCAATGTTATCTATCATCTTAAATATTCAATAAAAAGTTATTTTAATAAAGTAAACATGAGTTCAGAAAGATAAAAGGCAACATACAGATTGTTTATATTGCTCTTTATTTATAAACTTCAGTATATAACATGAGGGATATTAAGATTACAGACTATAAAATTGTTAGATCACTCCCAAGGACTAACTCTGCCCTTGTTTTTCCCTCCCACCATCTCCTGGACTTGGTGGGCTGTAACCTACAGCAAAATCTGGTATGGTTTAGTTCAATAAGGCAAACCATATGTGAAAAGTTATGTTACTAGGATGCAGTTAAATGATGACAGATTCAAAATGAATTTCCCTAAAATGTATGTGATGATTTCTACCACCATTACTAATGGGAATTTGAAAAAACTATCTCCATTTTTCTTTACCAGATTAGTCTTTCCATCTGGCTAATATAAGGAAAAATTACATTCAGGGGACTGAGAGGTTAACTAAAAATTAGATAGTAACTTATGTTTGCCCTTCAAGAAGAGGTAATTTTGAAAGAAAGAACAAGAACTCAACAAAACTGAACATGCTACTAAAAATCTTTTTAAAATTCTGCAAATGGACATAAAAAAATTCAGACTTTGGGCTTGATAATATCAAGTTCTGCTTGGAGAACAGTTATCTCAAAAAAGACACCCATGCTTGCCTTAAAAAATGCACCACTGCTCTGAAGATAAGTTAAAGAGATTTACTGCTGCCCCTTACCTCCAATTCTGCCTCTAATACCTCTTCAGTGATTCGGGTCCGATCTTTTGGTTTCTTCCACATCTTTGGTGCAGTTATAGCTGTCTGAGCTGAAACACAAGATCAGGCTCATTACTTCCCACTCTAAAGTCATGTTTGGTAACATCAGGTCTAAAGGATACCTGTATTCAAATTTAGCAGAATAAAAGAGGGCTTCACCCATACTGAGGAGACAGATGGACTATCAAGTGAACAACTGTGTAGTTGTGGCCAGAGACTGCAATGGCAAACGTCTCAGGCACAGATCGTTAACATCGGTTTGCATGGCCTTCCAGCCAGGGGCCTGCGTTCCTCCTGTTTCATGGTCAGGACATACCTAGGCACCTGACTCAGGATGCGGTGAGTATCTATAGGAGAAATTGGCCTACTAGCCAATTCTAGACTTGCATCTGCCTCTATTATTATTTCAACTATGTGATCTGAAGCAAGTCACACACTTCTCAGTCCCCTGCATTTTCAACTATAAAGTGTAAGAGTGAGATTAAATGATATCTAAGGGTCCTTTTCAGGTACAAAAAATAAATTTCAGACTCCATTTCTTAAAGCTTTCTAGACAACAAAAGGACACTTTTCCTTTTCCTAAGTAAAGATTTCATTATATAGGCAGCACTAACATTTAGTTCTCATTTCAGATCTGTACTGTTGGCCTAGCCTTTTGTACTGCTGGGGTGAAAATCCAGAAAGAAAACGGATCTTTATTGAATTATTCTATTGTATCAGAGGTCCTAGATGGAAAATTAAGCTTACAAAGGATTTTTAAAAATTTATTTGGCTTATTCCACAAAATCATTCAACACTTGAATGTACAATTTCAAGGCAATTTAAAGACTACATAGCAGATAGATTAAAAGGATCCTACAGAAAGCAACATAAGTCTACACATAGAAGTGAGGTATTACAGGCAGATGGGGAGGGGTGAAAGTCAAAGAAGACCACTTAATAGAGACATTATCAAAAGAGAGTAAATACAAAGCAGAAGGGTACCACCTAATCTGATTGCCTATAGAAATATAAGATCTTTCATTTAGACTAAACCAATCTCTCTGGGACAGCCTCAAATCTTTTTTGGAATTACAATAGAATATGAACACATGCTATTTTTGAGAATAAGAAAAAGGAGACATTTAACACTTTTCTTCTCAAAATTATTGCACCATCAAAAAAATATTAGTAAACTCCTTTGATATGTATGCCTCAAATCAATTTTTCTTCATCCTTCTCCTCAGAGACCATAATGAACAGGAAAATATTGTTACACCAGCTGCTCTTCTTCCTTTATGGACTACTCAAGGTGAACCATTTTCTCAAAGTAAGCAACTCAGATTATGGTAACCATGAAGTTTAGTATATAATAAACTCATTGTGAGTTTATTACTAAACTGTGGGTTTAAATTTGCTATTGTTCTTGGTCTTACACTGAATATATGAATGTATGTATAGAAGTATGTAGTGGTCTGTTCATTTTTCATGGATTTTTTTCATTTTATATAAAGTCTGTTTTATGGACATCTCTCCAAAATGATTGTCGTTAATTCTGCTTCCACGGCAGAATCCTTTTTAAGAGTTACAGTTTGGGGAAGCTATACATTTCATTCTAAATTTTATTTCATATATGTATAAATTCAGCTCTAAATCCATTCATGGAAAAGTGGAACACCACTTTCTGGAGGATTCTTAGGGATCAAATATAAACTCAGAAATTGTTTCCTCTAAATAACAAAACCAAAGATGTAGATAAGCTTCTTTTCAAGAATATACCATACCAAAAGTACACAACCCCAAAATATTTAACAGAACATTTCTTCATGGTTAATGCAATACATTTAATAAGCTTTTTAAAAAATAGCTACTTATGCAGCAGGAATTATTACTTGCTCCATTCAAGTGGCTATTTCAAGTTTGGATTTAAAGCAGTAATTCACAAAAAAAGGTGAGAGAAAGCCACATCTCTCTTTTTTTTATTAAGGTATCATTGACATACATTCTTATTAAGGTTTCACATGGAAAACAATATGGTTACTACATTTACCCATACTATCAAGTCCCCCCTCATACCCCATTGCAGTCACTGTCCATCAGTGTAGTAAGATGCCACAGAGTCACTATTTGTCTTCTCTGTGCTACACTGTCTTCATATGATCCCATCCACACCATGTGTACTAATCATAATACCCCTCAATCCTCTTCGCCCTCCCTCCCTTCCCACCCACCCTCTCCCAACCCTCCCCTTAGGTAACCACTAGTCCCTTCTTGGAGTCTGTGAGTCTGCTGCTGTTTTGTTCCTTTAGTTTTGCTTCATTATTATACTCCACAAATGAGGGAAATCATTTGTTATTTGTCTTTTGCTGCCTGACTTATTTCACTGAGCATAATACCCTCTAGCACCATCCATGTTGTTGCAAATGGTAGGATTTGTTTGTTTCTTATGGCTGAATAGTATTCCATTGTGTATATGTACCACCTCTTCTTTATCCATTCATCTACTGATGGACACTGAGATTGCTTCCATATCTTAAACCACATCTCTTTATGAGATACTCAGTCCTTTAAAAAACTGAACGGATACACACATACACTGTGTCTAGTGAGACTGTGATAAACATCCCCTCTCCCACCACTACTGACACAGAGGTACAGTAAATTTCAGGTGTTGGGGAGAAGAGATAAGGAATGAGAGAAGGAGGGACACAGACAGACAGAGAAAATGACTCCCTGACTTAATGGACAATTAACACTGAAATTAGTAAGAATAAAGGAATTAAATGTAAGACACTGTCTCAGATTTGTTTTCCTTTTTCGTCTATTCCCAATGTCTATACCTGAGATTAGGCCCTTATTACTGCACTAATGTAACTATGAGGTTTAAAGCACCACAGGACAAGTGACAGTCTCTGCATGAGATTCGTAATCATCTGAACTTAGAGATCCCCAAAGCAGTCTCCCTATCTCCATAAGAACTCAAGTCTTAGAGGCATATTTTATTTCTACTATTTTAAAATATCAAATAAGTAAATGCAAACAAAAATACAAAACTATGATTTCAAGAATTTTGCAAATTTTTACATTACTGGCAGAATAATCATGTTTTTCTTCATAGCTCTTTTTATGAAGTGACTAATGTGTAAATTCAGAAAAATACTGGCACACAGACAAGTTTAATCATTTTAATCACTGGGTGTTAGGATGATTCTCTGTCTCTCTGACAGAGGATTTAGAACTTTGGCAGAGGAAGAAGTTCCCATTTTCAACTCTCATCTCATGAAAGGAATACAAACTCCAGAAAATTGTGCCGCATCAAAACTGTTACAACTGGGAATGACTCGATTTTTTTTGGTATCATTAATCTACAATTACATGAGGAACATTATGTTTACAAGACTCTTCCCATCACCAAGTCCCCACCACATACCCCATTACAGTAACTGTCCATCAGCATAGTAAGATGCTGTAGAATCAATACTTGTCTTCTCTGTGTTGTACAGTCCTTCCTGTGCCCCCCCCATTATACATGCTAATCATGGTGCCCCCCCTTCTCCCCCTCCCCTTATCCCTCCCTTCCCACCCATCCTCCCCAGTCCCTTTTCCTTTGGTACCTGTTAGTCCATTCTTGGGTTCTGTGAGTCTGCTGCTGTTTTGCTCCTTCAGTTTTTTTGTCTTTGTTCTTATACTCCACGTATGAGTGAAATCATTTGGTACTTGTCTTTCTCTGCCTGGCTTATTTCACTGAGCATAATACCCTTTAGCTCCATCCATGTTGTTGCAAATGGTAGGATTTGTTTTCTTCTTATGGCTGAATAATATTCCATTGTGTATATGTACCACATCTTCCTTATCCATTCATGTACTGATGGACACTTAGGTTGCTTCCATTTCTTGGCTATTGTAAATAGTGCTATGATAAACATAGGGGTGCATATGTCTTTCTCAAACTGGGCTCCTGCATTCTTAGGGTAAATTCCTAGTAGTGGAATTCCTGGGTCAAATGGTATTTCTATTTTTAGTTTTTTGAGGAACCTCCATACTGCTTTCCACAATGGTTGAACGAGCTTACCTTGCCACCAGCAGTGTAGGAGGGTTCCACTTTCTCCACATCCTTGCCAGCATTTGTTGTTCTAAGTCTTTTTGATACTGGCCATCCTAACTTCTCTGAGGTGATATCTCATTGTGGTTTTTATTTGCATTTCCCTGATAATTAGTGATGTGGAGTATCTTTTCATGTACCTGTTGGCCATCTGAATTTCTTCTTTGGAGAATTGTCTGTTCATATCCTTTGCCCATTTTTTAATTGGGTTATTTGCTTTTTGGGTGTTGAGGCATGTGAATTATTTATATATTTTGGATGTCAACCCTTTATCGGATCTGTCATTTATGAATATATTCTCCCATACTATAGGATGTCTTTTTGTTCTGTTCATGGTGTCCTTTGCTGTACAGAAGCTTTTAAGTTTGATGTAGTCCCATGTGTTCATTTTTGCTTTTGTTTCCCTTGCTCAAGGAGATGCATTCAGAAAAAAGTTGCTCATGTTTATGGTCAGGAGATTTTTGCCTATGTTGTCTTCTAAGAGTTTTATGCTTTCATGACTTACATTCAGGATTTGATCCATTTCAGTTTACTTTTGTGTATAGGGATAGACAATAATCCAGTTTCATTCTCTTGCATGTAACTGTTTAGTTATGCCAAAACTAGTTAGTGAAGAGGCTGTCTTTTCCCCATTGAATGTCCATGGCTCCTTTATCGTGTAGTAACTGACCATATATATACTTGGGTTTATATCTGGGCTCTATAGTCTGTTCCATTCATCTATGGATCTGTTCTTGTGTCAGTACCAAATTGTCTTGATTATTGTGGCTTTGTAGTAGAGCCTGAAGTCGGGGAATATAATTCCCCCAGCTTTATTCTTCCTTCTCAGGATTACTTTGGCTATTCAGGGTCTTCTGTGGTTCCATATGAATTTTAGAATTATTTTCTCTAGTCCACTGAAGAAAGCTGTTGGTATTTTGATAGGGATTGCACTGAATCTGAAGATTGCTTTAGGAAGGATGGTAATTTTGATAATATTAATTCTTCTTATCCATGAGCACAGGATGTGTTTCCATTTATTGGTATCTTCTTTAATTCCTCTCATGAGTGTCTTGTAGTTTTCAGAGTACAGGTCTTTCACTTCCTTGGTTAGGTTTATTCCTAGGTATTTTATTCTTTTTGATGCAATTGTGAATGGAATTGTTTTCCTGATTTCTCTCTCTGTTAGTTCATAATTAGTGTACAGAAGTGCAACAATTTCTGTGTATTAATTTTGTATCCTGCAACATTGCTGAATTCAGATATTAGATCTAGTAATTTTAGAGGGATTCTTCAGAGTTTTTTATGTACAATGTCATGTCATCTGCAAACAGGACAGTTTAACTTCTTTACCAATCTGGATGCCTTTTATTTCTTTGTGTTGTCTGATTGCCAGGGCTAGGACCTACAGAACTATGTTGAATACAAATGGAGAGAGTGGGCATCCTTGCCTTGTTCCCGAACTTAGGTGAAACGCTTTCAGCTTCTCGCTGTTCAGTATGATGTTGGCTGTGGGTTTATCATATATGGCCTTTATTATGTTGAGGTACTTGCCCTCTATACCCATTTTGTTGAGAGTTTTTATCATGAATGGGTGTTGAATTTTGTCAAATGCTTTTTCAGCATCTATGGAGATGATCATGTGTTTTTTGTCCTTTTTGTTGATGTGGTGGATGATAGTGATGAATTTTCGAATGTTGTACCATCTTTGCATCCCTGGGATGAATCCCACTTGATTATGGTGTATGATCCTCTTGATGTATTTTTGAATTTGGTTTGCTAATATTTTGGTAAGTATTTTTGCATCTATGTTCATCAGGGATATTGGTCTGTAATTTTCTTTTTTGTGTGGTGTTCCTGCTTGGTTTTGGTATTAGGGTGATGCTGGCTTTATTGAATGAGTTTGGAAGTATTCCTTCCTCTTCTACTTTTTGGAAAACTTTGAGGAGGATGGGTATTAGATCTTCACTAAATGTTTGACAAAATTCAGCAGTGAAGCCATCTGGTCCAGGCGTTTTGTTCTTAGATAGTTTTTTGATTACCAATTCAATTTCATTGCTGGTAATTGGTCTGTTCAGATTTTCTGTTTCTTTCTGGGTCAGGTTGGAAGATTGTATTTTTCTAGAAAGTTGTCCATTTCTTCTAGGTTATCCAGTTAGCATATAATTTTTCATAGTGTTCTCTAATAATTCTTTGTATTTCTGTGGTGTCCATAGTGATTTTTTCCTTTCTTATTTCTGATTCTGTTTATGTGTGTAGATTCTCTTCTTTTTCTTGATAAGTCTAGCTAGGGGTTTATCTATTTTGTTTATTTTCTCAAAGAACCAGCTCCTGCTTTCATTGATTCTTTCTATTGTTTTATTTTTCTCGATTTTATTTATTTCTGCTCTAATCTTTAATATTTTCCTCCTTCTACTGACTTTGAGTCTCATTTGTTCTTCTTTTTCTTGTTTCGTTAATTGTGAGTTTAGACCGTTCATATGGAATTGTTCTGCTTTCCTGGGGTAGGCCTGTATTGCAATATACTCCCCTCTTAGCACCACCTTCGCTGGGTCCCACAGATTTTTTTGTTGTTGAATTATTGTTGTCATTTGTCTCCACATATTGCTGGATCTCTGTTTTTATTTGGTCATTGATCCATTGCTTATTTAGGACCATGTTGTTAAGCTTCCATGTGTTTGTAGGCTTTTTCTTTTTCTTTGCGTAATTTATTTCTAATTTCATTACATTGTGGTCTGAGAGGTTGGTTGGTACAATAAAAATTTTAATTTACTGAGGCTCTTTTTGTGGCCTACTATATGATTTATTCTTGAAAATGTTCCATGTGCACTTGAGAAGAATGTGTATCCTGCTGCTTTTGGGTGTAGAGTTCCGTAGATGACTTTTAGGTCCATCTGTTATATTGTGTTGTTCAATGACTCTGTGTCCTTACTTATTTTCTGTCTGGTTGATCTGTCCTTTGAAGTGAAATGAAGTCTCCCAGAATGAATGCATTGCATTCTATTTCCTCCTTTAATTATGTTAGTATTTGTTTCACATATGTAGGTGCTCCTGTGTTGCGTGCATAGATATTTATAATGGTTATATCCTCTTGTTAGACTGACCCCTTTTATTTATAATGGTTATATCCTCTTGTTAGACTGACCCCTTTATCATTATGTAATGTCGTTCTTTGTCTCTTATGACTTTTGATGTTTTAAAGTCTATTTTGTCTGATACAAGTACTGCAACACCTGCTTTTTCCTCCCTGTTAATTGCATGATATATCTTTTTCCATCCCTTCATTTATAGTCTGTGTATGTCTTTGGGTTTGAAGTGAGTCTCTTGTAGGAAGCATATAGTTGGGTCTTATTTTTTTATTCATTCAGTGACTCTGTATCTTTTGATTGGTGCATTCAGACCATTTACATTTTGGGTGATTATCGACAGGTATGTACTTATTGCCATTGCAGGCTTTAAATTCGTGGTTACCAAATGTTCAAGGATAACTTCCTTACCATGTAAGTCTAAATTAACTCACTTAGTATGCTATTATAAACACAATCTAAAGGATCTATTTTCTCCCCTTTTTTCCCTCCTCCATTCTTTATATATTATGTATCATATTCTGTACTCTTTGTCTATCCGTTTTTATTATCTCTCGTGACAGCTATTTAACCTTAGGAACACTTCCATCTATACCAGTCCCTCCAAAATACATTGTAGAGATGGTTTGTGGGAGGTAAATTCTCTCAGCTTTTGCTCATCTGGAAATTGTTTAATCCCTCCTTCAAATTTAAATGATAATCTTGCCAGATAAAGTATTCTTGGTTCGAGGCCCTTCTGCTTCATTGCATTAAATACATCATACCACTCCCTTCTGAGCTGTAAGGTTTCTGCTGAGAAGTCTGATGATAGCCTGATGGGTTTTCTTTTGTACGTGATCTTGTTTCTCTCTCTGGCTGCTTTTAAAAGTCTGTCCTTATCCTTGATCTTTGCCATTTTTATTACTATGTGTCTTGGTGTTCTCCTCCTTTGGTCCCTTGTGTTGGGAGATCTGTGCACCTACACAGCCTGAGAGACTATCTCCTTCCCCATATTGGGGAAGTTTTCAGCAATTACTTCCTCAAAGACATTTTCTATCCCTTTTTCTCTCTCTTCTTCTTCTAGTACCCCTATAATACAAATATTGTTCCATTTGGATTGGTCACACAGTTCTCTCAGTATTCTTTCATTCCTAGAGATCCTTTTATCTCTCTGTGCCTCAGCTTTGTTGTATTCCTCTCCCCTAGTTTCTATTTCATTTATTGTATCCTCCACCATATCTAATCTGCTTTTAATACCCTCCATTGTGCTTTTCAAAGATTGGATCTACATCCTAAATTCAATGCTGAGTTCTTGAATATTTTTCTCTAGCTCCATGAGCATGTTTATGATTTTTATTTTGAAATCTCTTTCAGGAAGATTTATTAATTAAGTTTCACTCGGTCCTTTCTCTGGTGTTGAGCTTTTGCTTTGAACCGGGTCCTTTTATGTTTCGTATTTGTATGTGACACCCTCTAGTGCCCGGAAACTCTATTCCCTGGAGCTGCTCAGTTTCTGGAGCGATGTCCGGGGTCGCAGGGGAGTGGTGCTGGTGCCTGGTGGGAGGAAAGAGCTGTTTCCTGCTTCCTGGCTGCTATGCTTGTCTCCACTGCCAGAATCAGTGGGCCAAACACACAGGTGTAAGCCTCTATGCTTTGTGTTTGTAGCTGTCATAGGCAGAGCTTCCCTCTGGCTGGCCTAACACTAGGGCAGGGGCTGCTGGTTTGTGATCCAGGCGCAGGGTAGCCAGAGGAAGACACAGCAGGCTACATCACAGTGAGGAGCCTTGGAGTTACGTAGCCAGCAAGGGGGATGGAGTACCTTTAGATCATTTAAGCTCCCAATCGGCTGGGCAGAGTGCACCTGAACAGTTTTGTCTACCTGTCCTTTCTCCTGAGCAGTAAGCTCTGTGCAATCCTTGCCCCTTTAGCAGCCCTCTCACTGTAAGGAAGTCTCTCAGACTGCCTTCCCAGATCAGTTGGATATGAATTCCTGTTTTCCACAAGCAGCTGGAATCTCTGTCTCTCTAGGTATTCCACCTGTCTTTGCTTTCCAACCCCACTCATCACCAGAGCACCATGCAATGTAGGTTCATGCTCCCAGAGCAGATCTCCACGGCTAGGTGTTCAGCAGTCCCAGGCCTTCACTCCCTCCCTGCTGTGTTTCTCTTCCTCCTGCCAGTGAGCTGGGGTGGAGGAAGGGCTTAGGTCCCGCCAGGTCACAGCTTTGGTACATTACCCTGTTCTGTGAGGTCTGCTCTGTTCTTCAGGTGTAGGTAATCTGGTGTAGCCTTCTTTCCTGTTGCACTTTCAGGATTAGTTGTATTAATTATATTTTCATATTATATGTGGTTTTAGGAGGAGGTCTCTGTCTCACCTCTCATGCTGCCATCTTTAATCCAATCGTCTGGAAGCATTTTCTTTAGTTTCCAAATATTTGCAGGATTTCCTAGAGATATTTTCCTAACAAATTTCTAATTTAATTGCTTTAAGATCAGAGGACATATCTACTTTGACTTGACTCCTTTGAACTTAATTTAAGGCTTGTTTTGGAAACCGCAATTGAGTCTATCTTGGTAAATTTTCCATTTGTATTTGTATATCTGCTGTTTGAGTGTTCAGTGAGTGTCAATTAGGTCAAGTTGATTGATTGTGCTGCTGAAGTGTTCTACAGCCTAATTTTCGGTCTACTGGTACTATTAACTATGTTTTTCTAATTAATTCCATGTCACTGTTTTTTGAACATGTGAAACACAGTTATAATTGTACTTAATAACTATTTTTTAATGTTTTGTCTAATTCTCATACCTGTATCAGTTACGAAGCAGTTTTGATCGATTTTCTCAGGTTATAACATCTTTTTTTTTGTGGCTTCACTGGTCTATTCTACTAAACATTTGAGAAATAAACAATATCAATTCTACACAAACTTTTCTAGAATACTGAAGAAGAGGGACTACTTAACAATTTATTCTATGAGGTAAGCATTATCCAGATACCCAAACATGAAAATTACCTGAAAACTACAGACCAAAATCCCTCATAAACTTAGATACAGAAAACCTAAATAAAATTTTAGCAAATCAGATCTAACAATATATAAAAAATATTTCATAACCAAGTTTTATTCCAGGAAAGCAAAGATGGTTTAGTATTCAAATATCAAGTAATATCAAGCAAGTAATAAATAAATAAATAAATAAATAAAGGAAACCATGACTATCTCAAGAAATGCCAAGAAAACCATTTGATAAAAGTATGTATTCCTGAATGAAATAATGAATCTCTCAGCAAATCAGGGACAAAAAAGAACTTCCCCAACCAGACAATTAAAAAACCTACAGCTAACATACTTAATAGTTTAAGACTGAATGCTTTCTCCCTGAGATCAGGAACAAGACAAGGATGTTTACTTTCTCGACTTCCATTCAACATTGTATTAAAGGTTCTAGCTAGTGTGTATTATGTCAAGAAAAAAATAAAAAATGCATCCAGTTAGGAATGAAGTAAAACTATCTCTGTTTAGAAACAACATGAGTGTTTACATACAAAATTCAAAGGAATCACTATAAAAAACTAAAAGCTTAAAAAACTAGTAAGTGAATTTTAGCAAGGTTGCAGAAGACCAAAAAGCCTATTTATTTCCACATATTAGTAATGAAAAATCAGAAATTGAAATAAAAAGTACATTTACAATAGCATCAAAAAAATAAATTTGACAAAATTACAGAAGACTTGTACATTACAAATCAAAACATTGCTTACGATTGCTTAAAAAGACGATTTAAATAAGTGTCAAAATATACCATATTCATGAGTCAGAAGACTCAGTCATAAGATGTCAATTCTATCTAAAGATTCAACACAAACTCAATCAAATTCCAATAGGCTTTTCTGTAGAAAAAAATTGTAAAAAAAGAACTGCCTCTAAAATTAACATAAAAAAGCAAATAACGTATAATGGCCAAAACAATTTTGAAAAAGAATAAAACTGACGGACTTTAATATCTGATTTCAAGAGTTATTATAAGCCTCAGTGATCATGATAGTGCCAAGAAAGAAAACTACATCACTGGAAAAAAACAGAATCCAAGATAGGTGCAACGTATTTTTGGAAAAGGTACCAAGGAAATTCACCAGAAAAAGGACAGCCTGAAATTCTCATACATCACTAGAGGGATTGTAAAATGACATAAATACTTGGTAATTAGCAGTTTCTTAAAAAATTAAATATATACTTATATATAACCCAGCCACTTCATTCAAGAGAAATAACAGCACAGGTCCATACAAAGACTTGTACAATGAATGTTCACAACAACTTCATTTGTAATAACCTCAAATTGGAAACAATCAAATGTCCAACAATAGGTAAACAAATTGTGGTACATCCATAGTGTATCAGCAATTTTAAAAAATGAGCTAGTAACATATGCAACAATATGGATAAACCTGCTGAGGAAGGAAGCCAGAAAAAAGAATTCATGTTTCCTAATTTCATTTATAGAACATTTAAAAAAATGTAAACTAACCCATTGTGACAGAGAGCAGATCAGTGATTGCCTGGGAACTGGAGTGAGGGTAGTACACTGTGGAGGCATGAGGAAACATTTTAGGGTGATAAGTATGTTCATTACCTTGATGGAGGTAATGGTTTCCTGAGTATACATAGATGTCAAAACTAATAAAATAATTTAAATATGCATATGTTAACTTTATGTCAATTATACCTCAATAAAGATATTAAAATGGTCCGGGTAATTTCTAAAGTAGTTTAAAAATAAGCATATTCATATGTTTATTATGAAACTCCTAGAAAATGATAGTTTCTAAATATTTTAAAATAGCATGTATTCTTCTATTTAAGAAAAGAAATATTTAATAATGGGAATCTAAGGGCTTATTCTTTCTAACTTTTGCTGCTTTTTATCTTTTCTTCTTTCTTAAAATGACAAAGGTATCAATAGAAACAAATATAAAGTTAACATCCATCCCTCTTCTCGTTGGCTGAGGTGTTAACAATCTTTGGTATATAATCTGCCATACTTTTATAGCTTATACAAATAATCATAATCAAATATATAGGTCTATTCCAAGTATAAAAGTGGGGTTATACTACACAAATAATTTTGAAAAATGCTTTACTGTTCTTTCATTTATTAGGAAAATCTCTCCAGGTTATCATACAAATCAATTTAATTCATATATCAGCTACACAATATTCCATAGTATATGTACCATTGCTCATGAAAGACATTTTTTGCTGTTTTTCTTGTCACAAAAAAACACTTTTAAACCCTTGCATACTGGTACTTTTATTTCTAAAGCCGGATAAAAAAAAGCACACATACACACAGATATATTTTTATAGATATTGTCAGATTTAGTTCCAAAAGGTAAAAGCAGTTAACATTCCTATCATAAATACATGAGTGATTGCATTTGCCAAATTATTACTTAAAAAATTATTTCCAAACTCACTAGTGAACATTTCCTATTTTTATTGGCTATTTGCTCTTTTTGTTAATTTCTTATATTTATCCTTTACCCAATCTTCTATTAGATTTTTTTTCCTTTTTAACCTGCAGTTGGCGACAGATAGGGTAACCTTTTCATACCACTCTTTTGATTTTCTCTCTTAATTAATTTGAAATTAACAAGGAAAAGTCTTTTGTAAAGTCTCTTTTGATAAGTCTCCCCTACTTATCAATGTGCCACTTTAAAATCCACAGATTTTAAAATGGATTCTCTTGCATAAGAATGAAATCACTACTGGCCTTACAATCTTTAAGACCATGTGTTTCTCTAGTTTCTGAGATACCAAAGCTTGAAATTTAGCATCTACCTTCTGGTCAACAGCTGGACCACTTCCTGTCCTACTAGTGCTAAGAGAATTTACCACCAACCCACATAAAGTACCTTTGCTATTCAACACAAAGATAGGGTTACAAGTTAAGAATGCATTATTAGAGTTTGAGATCTTTGAAGATAAAGACTGTATCTTTATGGTCTTCTTTATAATCTATACAGCATCTAATACAGTATCTGACCCATATTAGATGTTCTATGAAAATCTGTTAATGAATAAATGCCCTGCAATCAAAATTAAGTCCAAGATTAATATCTCTCTACAACAACAATAAACGCTGGTTCAGCCTCTTTGTGTTAGGTAGATACTATGATATTATTTCCATTTCAGAGATGACAAAATTGAAATACAGACAGGTCAACTAATTTGCCCCAATCTCAGAAAAAGTAAGGGGTGAAGCTAGCATGAAAATACAGATGTAACTCCAAAGCCCTTGTTTTTCCAACACCAATTCCCTGACTCTCAACTCTTACCTCGTTCGTGCACTTTCTCATTTGAATTCCAACTTTATTTTCATTTTGGTCGTCTTCTGTGTTTGTAGCAGGAGAGGATGTAGAGTTAAACAAGGGAGGGTAATGTGAAGAATGATGCTTGTTTGCTACCCCAATGCCATATGTCACATCATTAGGAAAATAAAATGGCAAAGTAACCCCAAATAGAAGGTTTGTTTCAAAAAGCTCAGCAGAGGGCAGTCTATTAGGCAATTCTGTCAGCAGTGAGAGCAATCATGACTCCAATGAGATTATTAGCATATTTTCTAGGCTTCTGTATTATATTTTTCTGCACTTTCTGGAAGGCGTTAGGCATTTTTTGCATTTCAATAAATGTTTTCTGTGCTACTTCTACCACAAAATAGACTGCAGTTTAAGGTAAATCTAGTTTATGAAGAAACATTATCACTACAGAATACATAATTTAATCAGAAAACAGACTGCAACACAAGTAGTTATCTTTCTGTCTGCTCAATGCTTTTCATCTCTAAATACAATATTACAACTCATTGCCATGAATATATAAAACTGGATAGGAAAAAAAACACTATCTGATCACCAGTGAGTCCATATTGCCAGTACTTGCAAAGTACAAAGGAGTCTACTGAAGCCTTAATATGGGGGAACCACTATGAGTAGTACAACACAGCCTAACAGATGTGAACATTTAAGAGAAATTTACACATCTGTCTCTCTCTAAGATCACAGAGAAAGTCATCTCTGTATCCCAGAGGTCAGAAGAGAGTCTATTAGAAAGTAAATAAAAATTAACATTGCCTGAATGAATGAATCTATTACTCTATTAATTTATTGATATCTACTAATCAAATAATTCTAGATTTTCTACCAAAAAGTTAGGTATTGATATATCAAATTCTCTCTTGTCACATCATAAAGACCAATCTTTAGCCAGCCATATTCTTGGTTATCTATGACAGGTATCAATATGAATATTCTTCCATGTATCCCAAAATATGAATCAGAATGTGTGATCAGAAAGTATTTTAAGTTACAAATCACCTAAAAACAGGCTCAAATTTTTAAGAAGATCTAGAATCTCTTATCAAAATCTGAAGAAGACATTCTCAAAATGGCGGTATGAGTAGGGCGAAAGAAATCTCCTCCCAAAACCATATATATTTTGAAAATACAGCAAATACAACTATTCCTAACAGAGTGACCAGAAGACACAGTACAACAGCCAGGCTACATCTACATCTGTGAGAATTCAACATCTCACAAAAACGGTAAGATACAACGCCGGGACCCGGTGGGACCCTAGCACTGCTCCCACCCCAGCTCACCGGCGAGAGGAAACGAATCAGAGTGGGGAGGGAGTGGAAATAACCAGCTCTAGAAATGTGCACAGGAGCAGAGACACATATTGCATGGCGTACTGGACATTAGAGGAATGGAAAAGCAAAATCTGAGACTAAGACTGTGAACAGGTTCCCACAGCTGGATGCTCTGGGACAAAAGCGCTTTAAAACTCTTAAAGGGACAAGGGTTTAACAGGGGACAAAATCGTCCTGGCACACTCAGCCCAGCAGGCTGGGAACTATACGGAACTTCAGTTGCCCTAATCCCGTGGGTGGCTACACAACTCTGAAGCCCCTCAACCGGCTGACCCGCAATTGCTGCAGAGAAGCCGTGGAGCAGCTCCGCCCACAACAACCACACAGAAGCTTTTCCCAGTGAGCAGCTAACCAGTCCAGACCCAGAGGTTGGCCCTGCCTGCAGTTGACAGCACAGAGAGCGGAGAAGAGAAAGCAAGAAGGGGTTTTATTCTCACGGTGAACACGTGCTGCTAGCCTGCAACACCTGCCAGGGCCTTAGGCCATCCCAAGGGTCGCCCCACCCACGGCAGCTCAGGAGATTAACCAAGAGGATGACCCTGCACAAGGCTGACCCGCACAGGCAGAGGAAACCAGCACAGAGTCCAGGAAGCATGTTCTCGGGGCAAACATGCCCTGATTGCCTGCAAACAATGCCAGTGCCCTAGGCCATCCCGAGGGCCACCCCACCCACAGCAGCTCAGGGTATCAATCCAGAGGCTGCTCCCTCTGTGCAGTTGCTCAGCACAGGCAGCAGAGACTGGCGCAGAGTCCAGAAAACAAGAAGGGGCATCGTTCACATGGGAGAACAGATACCGTTCACCTGAGAACCCCGCGGTGCCCTAGGCCATTCTGAGAGCTGCCCTGCACAAGGTAGCTCAGGGGATTAACCAAGAGACTACTCCCTGTATGCAGTTGACCAACACAGGCAGCAGAGATGGGCAAGGTGACGAGCAAGCAGGAAGGAACACTGTTCTCCCAGCTGACACAGGCGCCACTAGCCGGCAATCACTTCCATCACCATAAAAAGGCAGAAGAAACTTGTTCAGTCCAAAATCCCTCAAACACCAGACACAGGGCCTAGTGAGACTGAAATTACCAATTTTCCTGAAAAAGAATTCAAAATACAAGTCATAAGCATGCTGATGGAGCTACAGAGAAATATTAAAGAGCTAAGGGATAACTTCTGGAGGGACATAATACAAATGAAACAAACAATGGAAGGATTTAAGAGCAGACTAGATGAGGTGGAAAAGACTGTTAATGGAATAGAAATCAGAGAATAGAAATACAGGGAAGGCAAAGCAGAGTGTGACAAAAGGATTTCTATGAATGAAAGAATAATAAGAGAACAGTGTGACCAATCAAAATGGAAAAATATTCACATTATAGGGGTATTAGAAGAAGAAGAGAGAGAGAGAAAGAAAATGTCTTTGAAGAAATACTTGCTGAAAACTTCCCCAAGCGGGGGAAGGAAAAAGTCTCTCAGACCATGGAAGGCCACAAATCTACCAACACAAGGGACCCAAGGAGGACAACACCAAGTCATAAAATAATTAAAATGGCAAAGATCAAAGACAAGGACAGAGTATTAAAAGCAGCCAGAAAGAGAAAAAAATCACCTACAAAGGAAAACCCATCAGGCTATCATCAGACTTCTAAGCAGAAACCTTACAGGCCAGAAGAGAATGGGATGACATATTCAATGCAATGAAACGAAAGGGTCTTGAACCAGGAATATTGTATCCAGTAAGATTACCATTTAAATTTGAAGGAGGGATTAAAAATTTCCAGATGAGCAAAACTTGAGGGAATTTGCCTCCCAGAAACCATCTCTACAGTGTATTTTAAAGGGACTGCTCTACATGGAAGTGTTCCTAAGGCTAAATTGGTGTCACCAGAGAAAATAAAACTACAGCAAAGAAAGCAGACCAACCAAATACTATCTAAATGCAAAATAAAATGAGTTATCCACAAAATTATTCAAGGGAAACACAAAAGAGTACAGAATAAAACACCTAACATATAAAGAGTGGAGGAGGAAGAAAAAGAAGAGAGAGAAATAAAGAATCATCAGACTGTTTGTAACAGTGTAATAAGTGAGTTAAGTTATATGGGTAGATAGAATCCAAAGCCTGAAATGACAATAAGTCAATATCTATAGATAATCACCCTAAATGTAAAGTCTGAATGCACCAATCAAAAGACACAGAGTAATAGAATAGATAAAAAAGCAAGACCCATCTATATGCTGCTTACAAGAGACTCACCTCAAACCCAAAGACATACACAGACTGAAAGTGAAGGGATGGAAAAAGATATTTCATGCAAACAACAGGGAGAACAAGCAGGTGTTGCAGTACTTGTATCAGACAAAATAGACTTCAAAACAAAGAAAGTATCAAGAGATAAAGAAGGACGTTACATAATGATAAAGGGGTCAGTCCAACAAGACGATATAACCATTAGAAATACCTATGCACCCAACACAGGAGTACCTACATATGTGAAACAAATACTAACAGAATTAAAGGAGGAAACAGAATGCAACGCATTCATTTTAGGAGACTTCAACACTTCACTCACTCTAAAGGACAGATCAGCCAGACAGAAAATAAGTAAGGACACAGAGGCACTGACAACACATTAGAACAGATGGACCTAACAGACATCTACATAACTCTACACCAAAAAGCAGCAGGATACATATTCTTCTTAAGTGCACATGGAACATTTTCCAGAAATAGACCACGTACTAGGACACAAAAAGAACCTCAGTAAATTCAAAAAGATTGAAATTCTACCAACCAACTTCTCAGATCACAAAGGTATAAAACTAGAAATAAATTGTACAAAGAAAACAAAAAGGCTCATAAACACATGGAGGCTTAACAACATGCTCCTAAATAATTAATGGATCAATGACCAAATTAAAACAGAGATGAAGCAATACATGGAGACAAATGAAAACAACAGCACAATGCTCCAACTTCTGTGGGACGCAGCAAGGGCAGTTCTACGAGGAAACTGTATAGCAATCCAGGCCTATTTAAAAAAGGATCCCAAATGAATAGACTAAAGTCACAATTACTGAAACTGGAAAAAGAAGAATAAATGAGGCCCAAAGTCAGCAGAAGGAGGGACATAATAAGGATCAGAGAAGAAATAAATAAAACTGAGAAGACTAAAACAATAGAAAAAATCCATGAAACCAAGAGCTGGTTCTTTGAGAAAATAAACAAAATAGATAAACCCCTATACAGACTTATTAAGAGAAAAAGAGAATCTACACACATAAACAGAATCAGAATTGAGAATCTGAAATGAGAAAGGAAAAGTCATGACAGACACCAGAGAAATACAAAGAATTATTAGAGAAGACTATGAAAATATATATGCTAACAAACTGGATAACTTAGAAGAAATGGACAACTTTCTAGGAAAATACAACCTTCCAACACTGACCAAGGAAGAAAGAGAAAATCTAAACAGACCAATCACCAGCAACGAAATTGAATTGGTAATCAAAAAACTACCTAAGAACAAAATCCCCAGACCAGATGTATACACTGCTGAATTTTATCAGACATTTAGAGAAGACATAAAACCCATTCTTATTGAATTTTTCCAAAAAATAGAAGAGGAGAGAATACTTCCAAACTCATTCTAAGACATCAGCATCACTCTAATACCAAAACCAGGCAGACACCACAAAAAAGGAAAACTACAGACCAATATCCCTGATGAACATAGATGCATAAATACTCAACAAAATAATAGCAAATTGAATTCAAAAATACATCAAGAGGATCATACACCATGATCAAGTGGGATTCATCCCAGGGATGCAAGGATTGTCAACATTCGAAAATCCATCAACATCATCCACCACATCAACAAAAAGAAGGAAAAAAGCCACATGATCATCCCCACAGATGCTGAAAAAGCAATTGACAAAATTCAACATCCATTCATGATAAAAACTCTCAACAAAATGGGTATAGAGGGTATGTACCTCAACATAATAAAGGCCATATATGATAAACCCACAGCCAACATCATATTTAACAGTGAAAAGCTGAAAGCTTCTTCCCTAAGATCCAGAAGAAGACAAGGATGCTACTTCCCGCTCTTATTCAACATAGTACTGGAGGTCCTAGCCATGGTAATCAGACGAAACAAAGAAATACAAGGCATCCAGATTAGTAAGGAAGAAGCCAAACTGTCACTGTTTGCAGATGACATGATATTGTACATAAAAAACCCTAAAGACTCCACTCCAAAACTACTAGAACTAATATCTGAATTCAGCAAAGTTGCAAGATACAAAATTAATACACAGAAATCTGTTGCTTTCCAATACACTAATGATGAACTAGCAGAAAGAGTAATCAGGAAAACAATTCCACTCACAATGGCATAAAAAAGAATAAAATACCTAGGAATAAACCTAACAAGGGAAGTGAAAGACCTATACCCTGAAAACTACAAGATACTCTTGAGAGAAATTGAAGAGGAAACTAACAAATGGAAATTCATCCCATGCTCTTGGGTAGGAAGAAATAATATTGTCAAAATGGCCATCCTGCCTAAAGCAATCTACAGATTTAATGCAATCCCTATCAATACACCAACACCATTCTTCAACGAACTGGAACAAATAGTTTTAAAATTTGTATGGAACCACAAAAGACCCCAAATAGCCAAAGCCATCCTGAGAAGGAAGAATAAAGCAGGGGGGATCTCGCTTCCCAACTTCAAGCTCTACTACAAAGCCATAGTAATCAAGACAATTTGGTACTGGCACAAGAACAAACCCATAGACCAATGGAACAGAACAGAGAGTCCAGATATTAACCCAAATATATATGGCCAATTAATATACGATAAAGGAGCCATGGATATACAATGGGGAAATGACAGCCTCTTCACCAACTGGTGTTGGCAAAAATGGACAGCTACATGTAAGAGAATGAAACTGAATTATTGTCTAACCCCATACACAAAAGTAAACTTGAAATTGATCAAAGACCTGAATGTAAGTCATGAAACTATAAAACTCTTAAAGAAAAACATAGGCAAAAATCTCTTGGACATAAACATGAGCAACTTCTTCATGAACATATCTCCCCGGGCAAGGGAAACAAAAGCAAAAATGAACAAGTGGGACTATATCAAGCTGAAAGCTTCTGTACAGCAAAGGACACCATTAACAGAACAAAAAGGCATCCTACAATATGGGAGAATATATTCATAAATGACAAATCCCATAAGGGGTTGAAATCCAAAATATATAAAGAGCTCATGCACCTCAACAAACAAAACGCAAATAATCCAATTAAAAAATGGGCATAGGATCTGAACAGACACTTCTCGAAAGAAGAAATTCAGATGGCAAACAGACACATGAAAAGATGCTCCACATCACTAATCATCACAGAAATGCAAATTAAAATCACAAGGATATATCACCTCACACCAGTTAGGATGGCCAACATCTAAAAGACAAACAACAACAAATGCTGGTGAGGATGTGGAGAAAGGGGAACCCTCCTATACTGCTGGTGGGAATGTAAACTAGTTCAACCATTGTGGAAAGCAATATGGAGGTTCCTCAAAAAATTCAAAATAGAAATACTATTTGACCCAGGAATTCCACTTCTAGGAATTTACCCTAAGAATGCAGCAGCCCAGTTTGAAAAAGACATATGCACCCCTATGTTTATTGCAGCACTATCTACAATAGCCAAGAAATGGAAGCAACCTAAGTGTCCATCAGTAGATGAATGGATAAGGAAGATGTGGTACATATACACAATGGACTATTATTCAGCCATAAGAAGGAAACAAATCCTACCATTTGCAACAACATGGATAGAGCTAGAGGGCATTGTGCTTAGTGAAATAAGCCAGATGGAGAAAGACAAGTATCAAACGATTTCACTCATCTGTGGAGTAAAGAACAAAGAAAAAACGGAAGGAACAAAACAGGAGCAGACTCACAGAACCGAAGAATGGACTAACAGTTACCAGAGGGAAAAGGAGTGGGAGGATGGGTAGGAAATGAGGGATAAGGGAGAAAAACGGGCATTATGATTAGCACACATAATGTAAGGGGTGGGGGGTGCATGGGGAAGGCAGTACAACACAGAGAAGACAAGTAGTGACTCTATAGCACCTTATTACACTGACAGACAGTGACTGAAATGGGGTATGTGGTGGGGACGTGATCATGGGGGCAGTCTAGTAACCATAATGTTGCTCATGTATTGTACATTAATGACACCAAAATGAAAAAAAAAATCTGAAAAGAAGAAAACATTAGCATCTATCTATTGCAACTACAGTGGCTCAAACATTTATTGAAGTCAATAGTACTAAGCCTTAAATTCAAACAAGTGGAATTTTTAAACACTCTCCTTTCATGAGAACAAATGGACCTGGAACAAATGGAATCAGGAATTTACACAAAAATTAAAGTTCTGAGGAATACTCCCATTCTTCCTACTCATATTATTTAACAATGATCATTGATGTTAATAATAAATGAAGCATTGTAAGTTCTTAAAAAATATTAGGAATTATCAAAAGCAGACTGTTAGCTACATTTTGAAATCTGACAATCCATGGTTCACATATATGAGATAATTTCTATTTGACATAGACCCAAGAAACTTAACCACAAAATTTATAATAAAGCTTGTTTTTGGTTGTAATTATGGCAATAGTAATTTATACATATGGGCAAAAAGAAAATAGCAGAATGAAGAAAAATGAAAAAGTCTTCTCCTTCCCATCTTGTTCCCAGGTCTCTATCCCCAGAGAAAACCATTATTAAGTATTTCTTACTCATCGTCACTGAAAATGTTGGCATATATATACAATCATATGCAGCCTTTTCATTTTTTCATACCATGCATGTCATTTTGCATGTTGGCATGGTTATAAAATTAGAGTAGAACCACTTTTACCATTACAGGAAAGTCATGCTTTTAGGTGTTATAATATGACATAATAATGTGATATGTGCAAATTAGGAAGTGTCCCCTATATGAAAAGACATACTGATTTAAATATTTAAAATATCACTAAAATTGTGTTTGAATTCTATGTTCAAAAGTAATAGCTACTAATTTATGACAGCTCTGGTACTCATAGCTAATTACTGAATTAATGATAACTATTAATGATTGTTATGTTATAAACACCTTAATAGTTTTCGAATGTTATCAAATATCTCACTGAATAGTGAATGCTATCACATGAATAATGACTTAAAAAAATTTTTTTAAACAGTCCCCTAGGTACTAAGTTGCAGCCTGGGTTACATGCATGGATTCTGGAATCAGTAGAAACTTGGAGAGAGAGGTATGAACTAATGGATTGGGGATGACACTTGTGCTGTCCCTTGAAAGTTACTTAAGGTAAGTTCATTTAATTTTGAATTCCCGTCATCTACCTATTTATTCAACTGTTAATTTATGTATCATGTTTATATCTAATATAAATGAATATATTACCTCACAAGGGCTATTTTAAATTATTTTAAATTCTGATTGTTGAAGTTTAAGATTTATTCACAAGATATTTAGTTTAACGTGAAAGAAGATATATTGAGGTAGTTATGAGCTAATTTTGAATGCTGGCTGTGCCATTTACTGACTGTGTAACCTTTAGCAATTATTATCTCCTCTGTGCCTCTGTCCTCTCTTCCATAAAATAGGATAAGAGGGTTGTTGTGAGATTTAAAGAAGTTAACAGTGCCTGACAGATAGTAAGCACCTAATCAATAATAGCTATTAAAAATCAACAAATTTTTCCTACAAGATAGATTGGCTTATTTTAAATACACTTGATGTGATAGTCTGATACCTTTAAAAAAAAATCCCCAGAAACCAACACCAACAAAAACCTATTCACTTGCTTAAATGAGTAAATAAATATTCAATAAATGCTCTGTGGGGTAATAAAACAAATCAGCTTTACTAATCTTGAAGAAAGTGTAAGAGAGCTGGAGAGATAAAGGTATACATATCATATTCATAAAACCCTACAAGTAGTCTGAATTTATATAATTATATTTAGGTGTTAGGAGTCAAAGAATTATCAGAATAGAAAATTTTGTGAAGATAGTCATACACCGAACAAATCAAATTTGAGGTTTTTTAATATTGTCTAGGTTGAGAAAATACCACCAAGTCAACAATGTGAACATTAAACACCTACCAAACAGGTGTGGAGAATGGCAAAAGAGAGTAAACCTGGGGGAGATGATGACTAACAGTGGGCCTTAAAGGCTAACCTCAGAGTCTGGACCTTACGCCTTGGAAACACCAACTCTTATCTCTGTAACAGACAGATACATCCTGAAACAAAGTTTTACTCTGGAAGACTCTTCTGGGAAATGTATGCTGAAAATACTTGTCAAGAGAAATCTCAAAGCAGAGAGAACTGCAGTATCTGAGGTAATAATATGAGTCTATAAAATGGACTAGAAAGGAAAGAAAGAGTTGAATATATGGATGGATAAATGCCTGGGATGGATAGCTAGAAGGATAAGAAAGGCCCAGAGGGTCCTAGGTAGAAGTCGTAGGAGGACTTGGAGAGGATAGCTCAGCTCAGGCAAAAATATAGAAGAACTAAGTTACATAAAAAGGAAATGCAGAGGGAGATGCTAAAAAAAAAGGTGGTGGTATAGGAAAGCAAGGCAGAAACGTCCTCCCCAAATCACACAGGACAGGAAAATTTGGCAAATACACCTAGATCCCAACTGCCTGTGGAGAACAGACATGCTCCACAGAAACTCTGAGAAAGAAAGCAGAGTGGGCAGTATGAAAGACTTCCCAGCAGTGAGAGGGGCACCAGAGGGGCAAGGATTGCACAGTGCTCTCTGTTTAAGAGAAAGTCAGGTGCAAAATACCTCCCCAGCCTACCCTCAGCCCAACAGGTTGAAAGTCCTCAAAAGCTTTCAGATGCTCCATCCCTCTCACTGGTAACACAGCCCGGAGACTCCTCACAGTGGTGGGCAGCCTGCAGGCTGGCAGTGAAATCAAACTTTACTTTCAGGTAGGCAAAGGGGAGAACCCCCAGCCTGCTCAGCTGTATTTTAGGCCAACTGGGGAGCTGCGTGCAAGAGCCAGACCCTGGAAATTTTTCCTCCCAGCAGGCACTGGTCCTGTTTGGCAGCGGCCCCTGCCTTTGTAGCAGACCAGATTGAGGGCAGCTACAGCCCCATAGCCCAGCACAGGTGTGCAGCCCAGGCCCAGAAGCTCTTTTCTCCCAGCAGGTCCTGGTCCCACCCGCCTGTGACCCCACCATTGTCATGGGAAAGCAACTCCACCCACAGCAGCTACAAAGACTATTCTCCTGGCTCCTGTGATCAGCTGACGGTCCACACAAGCCACCTAAAATAAGAACACCACAAGCAAGGCAAACAGGTGCCACAACCACTGCACGCCAACACCTGGGGGCTCCTGAACAGGTAACTGAGCTTCTAGGCACTAGAGGGTACCTCCTACACAAATCTATTATCCAATAGGAAACACTAAAAACAGTGAAGAGACAGAGGACTTTGGTCCAAACAAAAATTCAAGAAAAAAATGCCAGAAAGAGGGCTGAGTGAAACTGAAATCACCAAATACTCTTGATAAAGATTTCAAAATAAAACTCATAAGCATGCTCATGCAGCTACAGAAAAATATTCAAGATCTCAGGGAGACTTCAACAAGTAGATAGAAATTTTGAAAAGTATACTATCAAATGAAACATATAATGAAGGGATTTAAAAGTATATTAGAGGAGACAGTAAATCAAACAGAAATTAGAGAACAGGAAAACAAAGAAGCTGAGGCATAGAGAGAAAAAAGGATCTCTAGGAATGAAAGAAAAACAAGAAAGCTGAACAACGAATCCAAATGGAACAATATTTGCTTTGTAGGGGTACCAAAAGAGGAAGAGAGACACAAAGGGATAGAAAGTCTCTTTAAGGAAATAATTGTTGAAAATCCCCAACCTGGGGAAGGAAGTAGTCACTCAGGTGATGGAAGTGCTGAGACCTCCCAACATAAGGAACCCTAGGAAGATGACACCAAGAATCATAATAATTAAAATGGAAATGATCAAGGGCAGGAAAGAGTACTGAAAGCAGCCAAAGAGAGAAAAAAGATCATTTACAAAGGAAACCCTACCAGCAGACTTCTGAGCAGAAACCTTACAGGCCAGAAGGGAGTGGCATGATACATTTAATACAATGAATCAGAAGGGCCTCCAACCAAGAATACTATACCAAGCAAGATTATCATTTAAATTTGAAGCAAGAATTAAACAATTTCCAGATAAGCAAAAGTGAGGAATTCACCACCAGCAAACCATTTCTACAAGATATCTTAATGGGACTGCTTTAGATAGAAATGCTCTTAAGGCAAAAAAGCTGTAATAAGGGAAAATAAACCCACAGTAAAGGTAGTACACCAATTATCACTAAGTAAATACAAAATTAAATAAACTACTCACAAAGATAGGCAAGGGATACACAGAGTACAGAATATGACACTGAATATATAATGAGAGGAGGAGGAGGAGGAGGGGAAGGTGGGGGAGGAAGAAGAAGAGGAGGGGGAAGAAGGAGGAGAAGGAGAAGGAGGAGAAGGAGAAGAAGGAAGTAAAAAAAACCAGACCCTTGAGATTGTGTTTGAAATAGTAGTAAATGATTTAAGGCAGACTGTTAGATAGTAAGGAAGCTATCCTTGAACCATTGGTAACCACAATCCTAAATCCTACAATGGCAAAGAGTACATATCCATTGATAATCACTCTAAATGTAAATGGATGAATGCAGCAATCAAAACAGAGTTGCAGAATGGATAAAAAAAAAAAAGAGCCATCTATATGCTGCCTACAAGAGAGCCACTTCAAACCCAAAGACATACACAGACTAGAAGTGAAGAGATGGAAAAAGATATTTCATGCAAATAATAGGGAGAAAAAAGCAGGAGTTGCAGTACTTGTATCAGACAAAATAGATTTCAAAACAAAGAAAGTAACAAGAGAAAAAGAAGGACATTACATAATGATAAAGGGGGTCAGTCCAAGAGGAGGATATAACCATTATAAATATCTATGCACCCAATTATAGAAGCACCTAAATATGTGAAACAAATACTAACAGAAGTAAAGGGGGAAATAGATTGCAACACATGCATTTTTAGAGACTTTAACACACCTCTCAAATCAACAGCCAGATCAACCAAATAGAATATAAATAGGGAGACAGAGGTACTGAACAATACATTGCAACAGATGGACCTAGCAGACATCTACAGAACACTCCGCCCAAAAGAAGCAGGATACACAATCTTATCAAGTGTACATGGAATGTTTTCCAGAACAAATCATGTATTAGGCCACACAAAGAGCCTCAATAAATTCAAAAAGATTGAAATTGTGCCAAGCAGCTTTTCAGACAACAAAGGTATGAAACTAGAAATAAATTATGCAAAGAAAACAGAAAAGCCCACAAACACATGGAAGCTTAACAACATGCTGCTAAATAACCAATATCAATGACCAAATTAAAATAGACATCAAGCAATATATGGAGACAAATGAGAACAACAACTCAACACCTCAAAACCTGCAGGAGGCAGTGAAGGCAGTTCTAAGAGGAAAGTATACTGGATAACAAACCCAAATGAACAGTATAAACTCACAATTAGTGAAACTAGAAACAGAAGAACAAATGAGGCCCAAATTCAGTAGAAGAAGGGACATAATAAATATCAGAGCAGAAATAAATAAAATTGAGAAGAATAAAACAATAGAATCAATGAAACCAGAATCTGATTCTTCAAGAAAATAAATAAAACAGATAAACCACTAGCTAGATAGACTTACCAAGAAAAACAGAGAGTCTACACACATAAACAGAATCAGAAATGAGAAAGGAGAAATCACGACACCACAGCAATACAAAGAATTATTAGAGAATAATATGGAAAATTATATGCCAACCAAATGGGCAACCTAGAAGAAACGGACAACTTTCCAGAAAAATACAACCTTCCAAAACTGACCTGGGAAGAAACAGAACATCTGAACAGACCAATCACTAGCAATGAACTGAAATTAGTAATAGAAAAACTACCTAAAAATAAAACTCCTGGACCAGATGGCTTCACTACCAAATTTTATCAAACATTTATTTAGAGAAGACCTAATACCCATCCTCCTCAAAGTTTTCCAAAAAGTAGAAGAGGGAATACTTCCAAACTCATTCTATGAGGCCAGCATCACTCTAATATCAAAACCAGACAAAGACACCACAAAAAAAGAAAATTACACACCCATATTCCTGATGAACATAGACACAAACATCCTCAACAAAATATTAACAAACCAAATTCAAAAATACATCAAAAAGATCATTTATCATGATCAAGTGGGATTTATTCCAGGGGTGCAAGGATGGTACAATATTTGAAAATCAAATAACAACATACACAACATCAACAAAATGGACAAAAATAACATTATCATCTCAGCAGATGCTGGAAAAGCATTTGACAGAATTCAACATCCATTCATGATAAAAACACTCAACAAAATGGATACAGAGGGTATGTACCTCAACATAATAAAGGCCATATATGATATACCCACAGTGAACATCATACTTAACAGCAAAAAGTATAAGCTTTTCCTCTAAGATCAGGAACAAGAGAAGGATGCCCACTCTCCCCACTCTTATTCAACATAGTACCTGAGGTCCTAGTCATGGCAATCAGACAACACACAAAGGCATCTATATTGGTAAGAAAAAAGTTAAACTGTCACTATCTGCAGATGACATTATATATTATACATAGAAAACCCTAAAGACTCCACCAAAAAACTATTAGAATAACTGAATTCACCGAAGTCGCAGGATACAAAATTAATACACAGAAATCTGTTGCATTCCTATATACTAACAACAAATTGGCAAAAAGAGAAATCAGGAAGACGACTCCACTTAAAACTGCACCAAAAAGAATAAAATACCTAGGAATAAACCTAACCAAGGAGATGAAAGACCTATACCATGAACACTACAAGACGCCAATAAATAGAAATACATCCCATGCTCTTGGCTAGGAAGAATTAATATTGTCAAAATGGCCATCCTGCCAAAAGCAATTTACAGATTCAGTGCAAACTCCATCAAAATACCAACAGCATTCTTCAATGAACTAGAACAAATAGATCTAAAATTCATATGGAAGCACGAAAGACCCTAAATAGCCAAAGCAATCCTGAGAAGAAAGAACAAAACTGGGGTATTATGCTCCCTGACTTTAAGCTCTACTACAAAACTACAGTAATCAAAACAATTTGGTACTGGCACAAGGACAGACCATAGATCAATGGAATAGAATGGGGAGCCCAGATATAAACCCAGACATATATGGTCAATTTATATACAATAAAGGAGTCTTGAATATACAGTGGGGAAAAGACAGTATCTTCAACAACCTGTGTTGGCAAAACTGGACAGCTCCATGTAAGAGGATGAAACTGGATTATTGTCTAACTCCAACAAAAGTAACCTGGAAGTGGATCAAAGACCTGAATGTAAGTCATGAAACCATAAAACTCACAGAAGAAAGTATAGGCAAAAATCTCTTGAATATAAACATGAGCAACTTGTTCTTGGACACATCTCAGGAAAGGGAAACAAAATAAAAAATGAACAAGTGGGACTACATTAAACTAAAGAACTTCTGTACAGCAAAGGACACCATCAGTAGAATAAAAAGGCATCCCAGAGTATGGGAGAATATATTCATAAACAACCTATCTGATAAGGGGTTAATATCCAAATATAAAAAGAACTCACATACCTCAACACCCAAAAAACAAATAACTGAATTTAAAAATAGGCAGAGGATCTGAACAGACACTTCTCCAAAGAAGAAATTTGGATGGCCAATGGGCACTTGAAAAGATGCTCCACATCCCTAATCATCGGGGAAAAGCAAATTAAAACTACAATGAGATATATTGCCTCACACCAGTAAGGATGGCCAACATCCAAAAGACAAGAAACAAATGTTTGCCAGGATGCAGAAGAGGGAAACCCTCCTACACTGTTGGTGGGAATGTAAATTAGTTCAACCACTATGGAAAGCAATATGGAGGTTTCTCAAAAAACTAGAAATAGATGTGCCATTTGACCCAAGGAATGCCTCTCCTGGGAATTTACCCAAAGAAAACAAGATACTGGATTCAAAAAGACGTATGCACCCCTATGTTTATCATAGCACTATTTACAACAGTCAAGATATGGAAGCAATGTAAATGTCCATGAAAAGATGAATTGCTAAAGAAGATGGGGTACATATATACAATGGAATATTATTCAGCCATAAACATAAAGAAATCCTACCATCTGCAACAACATGGATGGAGCTAGAGGGTATAATGTTCAGTGAAATAAGCCAGGCAGAGAAAGAAAGTACTAAATGACTTCCCTCATTTGTGGAGTATAATAACAAAGCAAAACTGAAGGAGCAAAATAGCAGCAGACTCACAGCCATAAGAAGAAAATAAATCCGACCATTTACAATAACATGGATAGAGCTAGAGGGTATTATGCTCAGTGAAATAAGCCAGGCGGAGAAGACAAGTGCCAAATGATTTCAGTCATCTGTGGAGTAAAAGAACAAAGAAAAAACTGAAGGAACAAAACAGTGCAGACTCACAGAACCCAAGAATGGACTAACAGTTACCAAAGGGAAAGGGAGTGGGGAGGATGGGTGGGAAAGGAGGGACAAGGGGGGGGAAAGGGGCATTACAATTAGCATACATAATGTACAGGAAGTGGGGGGGCATGGGGAAGGCAGTATAGCACAGAGAAGACAAGTAGTGATTCTATAGCATGTTACTACGCTGATGGACAGTGACTGTAATAGGGTATGTGGGGGGGATACTTGACAATGGGGGGAGTCTAGTAACCATAATATTGCTCATGTAATTGTACATTAATGATACCAAAAAAAAAGACAAGACAAAAAAAAGTTCATAAAAAATAAAAGGCAATAGGCTATTAAGCATTTGAAAAATGTTCAGCCTCATTTATCTAAGAGAAATCCAAAGTAAAAGTAAATCGAGAAGACTTCCAATTCTAATAATGATTAAGATCTAACTGGAGTAACTTCCCTACAAAATGTACTGTCAAATGTGAACACAATCCAAAAAAAAATCAGTTAACTAAAGGTACTGCGGAATAACTGAAACAGTATTCCTGTCAAAAATGCATAACCTGAATCATATCAGAAGGAAATATTAAACACACAAACTGAAGGACACTCTGCAAAATAACTGGCGTGTACTTTTCAAAAATGTCAGGATCATGAAGGATCATAGAAAGGGCCAGGAACTGATTCAGATATTAGGAGGCTAAAGAGATGTGATAACTGAATGAAAGTTTGATCCTATATGTGATTCTGGAATAGATCTCAGATAAGGGGAAAGAAAGCCACATAGGACACTACTGGAACAACTGGTGAAATTCTTTTTTGAATTCTGAATTATATAATTATTACATATGTGCTACATTTCCTGATTTTAATAAATGCACTAGTGATAGTCCTTGTATTTAGAAAACACACTCATATATTTATGGATAAAAGAACATGATGTCTGGAAATGACTACCAAACGGTTTAGAAAAAAGTATGTATGTAAGTAGTGAGGAAGAGCAAACAAAAAAAGTAAAATATTAATAATTGACAAATCTGTAAGGGCATATGAAAGTTCTATTTTTAGGGGGCAACTTCTCTGTATAAGTATAGTACTATATCAAAATAAAGTTTAAAAAAAAAAATTTACTGTTCTAGGCAGACCTTACCTTCCAATGACAGCAGAGGTCACCTTGAGATGTGTCTGACTATTGTGAAGATTAAGACAATGGGTACAAAACCTTTAATCAAAATTTATACATGCATAGGGACTATTCTAAGGGGCTTTCTACCATTTCATGCCCGGGATTTAATTAAGAACTTTTCAGATGGTATCATCTTCTTAAGCTTCTCTTCTTTGGAACATAAATTCCTAAGGGCAGAGATCATGACACCCATTTGTTCTGTGTAATATTAGTATAGTTTAAAAGGAACATTTGGGCCTTTAATACTAGCTGAAAATAGAGAAGTATTGATAATATTTAACATTTATAGAGTGCCCAGTATGTCAGATACTGTGATAAGAACTTTACATATATCATATTTTATCTTCACTACAATTTATGAAGTAAATACTATTATTATCTTCATTTTCTGGATGAGAAAAACAGACTCAAAGGTTAAGAAACTTGCCCATGGTCACAGAGGCAGACAAAGGGAAAGGTTAAGACTCAGGAGTGTCTGACTCCGTTGCCTTCATGCTCACCACTATGCTTTACTGCTATTGTTTAGGTTAACCAAATACGTAAAAATTTACCTCTGATCCTATGCATATATACTCAGAAGACTGCTGCCATAAAGAAGTATTAAAAGAAGACCTTGTAGTAAAAAAAGTGAGAAGCTTAGAGTTTATCTTGAAGGTGACTGCCCTCCGCTAACACCCAACAGCCTGAAGGGTTTAAGCAGAGATATGAAAAGAAGTGCTAAGGCCAGATCCATATTTTAAAGAGATAACTGCTTGGTGGAGAATGAACTTGAAGCAGGGCAAAACTGAAGCCTGGGAAATGAGAGGCATCCATGCAAAGTGCAGGTCTAAAGCAGTGTTAGAAGAAAATGAAGAGGACGACAAATCCAACACTGTATCAGGTAAAATCAGAGAACCCTGTTAAATGACTATGTGAAAAAGGAGTGAGTCAAGGATGAAGTTCATCAACTATAACTTTAGGGTTTCAGCTTCATTAAGCCAGTGCAACTAAGTGAGATAAAGGAACTGGTTTAGAGGACTATGTGATAAGTTTGGTATTGGACATGTTGAATCTGAGATGAATCTGGGATTTGAAAGTGGAGATATTTGGCAGACAACTGAAAGTAGAAGACTGAAGCTCAGAAGTTGGGATGGAAGTAAAATTTAGAAGTTATTAGCATACACCACTGAGAACCATTAATAATTAGAACAGATAAAATCACCTATGAAGAATGTGTTGGAAAATTACAATTGAAACAAGACCCAAATATGAAGGAATTTTTGGGGGGTGATGGAACTGTTCTATGTTTTGACTGTGGTGATGTTTACATGACTTTATGTGTCTGTCAAAATTCACAGAAATCAATAATAAAAGTAAATTTTACTGCACATAAACTATACTTAATAAATCTAACTAAAAATGAAAAAAAGGAGAGAGCATCAATAGTGTTAAGTGCAGTAAAAAGACCAATAAGATAGCATGTTGGGAGCATATATGACATTATATTAGTTGGACAGTTAACAGTAGAAGCAGAAATGGTAGGCTATTTCTGAGAACTCTGGACGAAAAGAGGAAGAGTGAGTTTAAATGACAGTTGGACTGAAACAGTGTCTTTGGTATGAGAGAGACTTAGGATACTTACAGTGCAAAAGAAGTCTATGGAGAAGAGTGAATATATGTGAGACTGCAAGGGACAACTAATCGATAAAAGTTTGGACAGAGACAGGGCTGTAGTTCTGGCACAAGGTTGAAAAGGCATACTCAGCACACTCAATTCCTAAACAGAGAAACAAGGTCATCTGCTTAGGGTGAGAAGGGTCGGTCAGAGCACAGGATTTTACAACAGGAAAGTCATAAAAGGAATGGCAGGACATTTAGAGAGTGAATTTATAGAGGCACTTAAATTCACAGTGGTGTGATCTTATCCAGCAGTGCTCTGCCTGCTGGAATTTAAGAATAGAGAAGAGAAAAAGATGGCGGCATGAGTAGGGTGGTGGAAATCACCTCCCAAAACCATATATATTTTGAAAATACAGCAAATACAACTATTCATAAAAGAGAGACCAGAAGATACAGTACAACAGCCAGGCTACATCAGCGAGAACCCAACATCTCATGGAAAAGGGTAAGATACAAAGCCGTGACCTGGCAGGACCTGAGCACTCACCCCATCCAAGCTCACCGGCAGGAGGAAAAGAATTGGAGTGGGGAGGGAGTGGAAACACAGGACTCCAAAATACCAGCCCTAGTAATCTGCCATGGGAGCACAGACACACATTGCATGGTGCTTTGGATATTAGAGGAGCAGAAAAGCAAAATCCAAGACTAAGACTGAGAACAGGTTCCCACAGCCAGCTGCCCTGGGACAAAAGAAAAGCAGGCACTTTAAAAGTCTTAAAGAGACAAGGGTTTAACAGGTGGACAAAATTGTCCTGGCACACTCATCACAGCAGGCTGGGAACATTAAGGACCTTCAGGCACCCTAACCCCATGGTTGGCAATGCAGTTCCGAGGCCCCTCACGGCAATAAGCAGTCTGCCGTTCCTTCTGCCCCACCGACACTGCAAGCAAACCAGCTGACACACTATTGCTGCAGAACAGCCGGGGAGCAGGCCGCCTACAGCAGCCACACAGCTTAATACAGAGGCTTCTCCCTGCACACAGCTAACCGGCCCAGAACCAGAGGCTGCTCCCTGCAAGCAGTTAAACAGCACAGACAGTGGAGACAAGCGCAGAGTCTGGAAGGTACGAAGGGGCTCGTTCTTGCAGCAAAAAACACGTCACTTGCCCGCAACCCCCAAAAGTGCCCTAGGCCATCCAGAGGGCCACCCCATCCACAGCAGCTCAGGGAATTAACCCAGAGGCTGCTCCCTGTGCACAGTTGATTGGCACAGCCAGTGGAGACAGGCGCAGAGTCCAGAAGGCACGAAGGGTATTTGTTCTCGTGACGGAACACGTGACGCTTGCTGCAACCCCAGTGAGTGTCCTAGGTCACACTGAGCACTGCCCCGCCCACAGCCGCTCAGGGGATTAACCCACAGGTGGTTCCCTGCATGTGGTTAACTGGCACAGACAGTGGAGACAGGCAAAGCAACCAGCAAGCGGGAAGGGACTTTGTTCCCCCAGCTGACATACGTCCCACTTGCCAATGACCACTCCCATCACCATGAAAAGGCAGAAGAACCTTGTTGAGTCCAAAATCTCTCGAACACCAGAGAGTGCTTCGTGAGACTGAAATCACCAACCTCTCTGAAAAAGAATTCAAAATAAAAGTCATAAGCATGCTGATGGGGCTACAGAGAATATTCAAGAGCTAAGGGATGACTTCTGGAGGGACATAACACAAATGAAACAAACAATGGAAGGATTTAAGAGCAGACTGGATGAGGTGGAAGAGACTGTTAATTGAATAGACATAAGAGAACAGGAATACAGAGAAGCTGACGCAGAGAGAGATAACAGGATCTCTAGGAATGAAAGAATATTAAGGGAACTGTGTGACCAATCCAAATGAACAATATTTGCATTATAGGGGTACCAGAAGAAGAGAAAAAGGGATAGAAAGTGTCTTTGAAGAAATAATTGCTGAAAACTTTCCCAGTCTGGGGAAGGAAACAATCTCTCAGATCATGGAAGTCCACAGATCTCCCAACACAAGAGACCCAAGGATGACAACACCAAGACATATAGTAATTAAAATGGCAAAGATCAAAGACAATGACAGAGTATTAAAAGCAGCCACAGAGAGAAATAAGATCACCTACAAAGGAAAACCCATCAAGCTATCATCAGATTTCTCAGCAGAAAACTTACAGGCCAGAAGGGAATGGCATGATACATTCAATGCAATGAAACAGAAGGAACTCAAAGAAAGAACACTGTATCCAGCAATATTATCATTTAAATTTAAAGGAGGGATTAAACAATTTCCACATAAGCAAAACCTGAGAGAATTTACCTCCCACAAACCGTCTACACTGCATTTTGGAGGGACTGCTGTAGATGGAATTGTTCCTAAGGCTAAATAGTTGTCACCAGAGGTAATAAAATCACAGTAAAGAAAGTAGAACAATTAATTACTAAGCAGATGCAAAATCATATCAACTACCCCTAAAGTAAGCAAGGGATAGACAAAGAGTACAGGATATGATACCTAACATATAAAGAATGATGGAGGAAGAAAAAGGAGGGGAAAAAAAAAAAGAACCTTTAGGTGGTGTTTGTGATGGCATACTAAGTGAGTTAAATTAGATTGTTAGATAGTAAGGAAGTTGCCCTTGAACCTTTGGTAACCAGGAATCTAAAGCCCGCAATGGGAATAAGATATACCTATAGATAATCACCCTAAATATAAATGGTCTGAATGCACCAATCAAAAGACATAGAGTCACTGAATGGATAAAAAAACAAGACCTGTCTCTATGCTGCTTACAAGAGACTCACTTCAAACCCCAAAACATACACAGACTGAAAGTGAAGGGATGGTAAAAGATATATCATGCAACTGATAGGAAGAAAAAAGCAGGTGTTGCAGTACTTGTATCAGACAAAATAGACTTTAAAACAAAGAAAGTAACAAGAGACAAAGAACGACATTACATAACGATAAAGGGGTCAGTCCAACAAGAGGATATAACCATTATAAATATCTATGCACCCAACACAGGAGCACCTACATATGTGAAACAAATACTAACATAATTAAAGGGGAAAACAGAATGCAATGCATTCATTTTAGGAGACTTCAACACACCACTCACTCCAAAGGACAGATAAACCAGACAGAAAATAAGTAAGGACACAGAGGCACTAAACAACACATTAGACCAGATGGACCTACAGACATCTACAGAACACTCTACCCGAAAGCAGCAGGATATACATTCCTCTCACGTACACATGGAACATTTTCAAGAATAGATCATAAACTAGGCCACAAAAAGAGCCTTGGTAAATACAAAAAGATTTAAATTGTGCTAACCAGCTTCTCAGACCACAAAGGTATGAAACTAGAAATAAATTATGCATCGAAAACAAAAAGCCCACAAACACAAAGAGACTTAACAACATGCTGCCAAATAAGCAATATCAATGACCAAATTAAAAAAGAGATCAAGCAATATATGAAGACAAATGATAACAACAACTCAACAGCAAAACCTGCAGGATGCAGAGAAGGCAGTTCTAAGAGGAAAGTATACTGCAATATAGGCTTACCTGAAGAAAGAAGAACAATCCCAAACAAACAGTCTAAACTCACAATTAATGAAACTAGAAAAAGAAGAATAAATGAAGCCCAAATTCAGTAGAAGGAGAGATATAGTAAATATCAGAGCAGAAATAAATAAAATTGAGAATAAAACAATAGAAAGATTCAGTGAAACCAAGAGCTGGTTCTTCAAGAAAATAAACAAAACATATAAACCCCTAGCTAGACATAAAGAAAAAAAGAGTGTGTCCACATAAACAGAACCAGAAAGGAGAAAAGAAAAATCACCACAGACACTACAGAAATACAAAGAATTATTAGAGAATAGTATGAAAAATTAATATGCTAACAAACTGGATAACCTAGAAGAAATGGATAACTTTCTAGAAAAATAAAACCTTCCAAGACTGACATAGGAAGAAAGAACAAATCTAAACAGACCAATTACTAGCAATGAAATTGAACTGGTAATCAAAAACTACCCAAGAACAAAATCCTGGACCAGATGGCTTCACCGCTGAATTTTATTAGACATTTATTTAGAGAAGACCTAATACCCATCCTCCTCAAAGTTTTCCAAAAAGTAGAAGAGGCGGGAATACCTCCAAACTCATTCTATGAGGCCAGCATCACTCTAATACCAAAACCAGACAAAGACACCACACAAAAAAAGAAAATTACAAACCAACATTCCTGATGAACATAGATGCAAAAATTCTCAACAAAATATTAGCAAACCAAATTCAAGAATACATAAAAAGATCATCCATCAAAATCAAGTATGATATATTCCTGGGATGCAAGGATGGTACATTATTAGAAAATCAATCAACATCATCCACCACATCAACAAAAAGAAGGACAAAGCCACATGATCATCTCCAAAGCTGCTGAAAAAGCATTTGACAAAATTCAACATCCACTCATGATAAAAACTCTCCACAAAATGGGCATAAAGGGCAAGTACCTCAACATAATAAAGGCCATATATGACAAACCCACAGCCAACATTATACTTAACAGCGATAAGTTGAAAGCTTTTCCTCTAAGACCAGGAACAAAACAAGGATGCCCACTCTCCCTGCTTTTATTCAACATAGTTCTGTAGGTCCTAGCCACAGCAATCAGACAACGCAAAGAAACACAAGGCATCCAGACAGGTAAAAAAGAAGTTAAACTGTCACTATTTGCAGGTGACATGATATTGTACATAAAAATCCCTAAGGAAACCACCCCAAAACTACTAGAACTAATATCTGAATTCAGCAAAGTTACAGGATACAAAATTAATACACAGATATCTGTTGCATTCCTATACACTAATGATGACCTAGCAGAGAGAGAAATCAGGAAAACAATTTCATTCACAATTGCATCAAAAAGAATAAAATACCTAGGAATAAACCTAACCAAGGAAGTGTAAGACCTATACCCTGAAAACTACAAGACACTCTATGAGAAATTAAAGAGGACACTAATGAATGGAAATTCATCCCATGCTCTTGGCTAGGAAGAATTAATATTGTCAAAATGGCCATCCTGCCTAAAGCAATCTACAGATTCAATACAATCCCTATCAAAATATTGACAGCATTCTCCAACAAACTGGAACAAATAGTTCTAAAATTCATATGGAAAGACAAAAGACCCTGAATAGCCAAAGCAATCCTGAGAAGGAAGAATAAAGCAGGGGGGATCTCACTCCCCAACTTCAAGTTCTACTACAAAGCCACAGTAATCAAGATAATTTGGTACTGGCACAAGAACAGACCCACAGACCAGTGGAACAGAATAGAGACCAGATATTAACACAAGCATATATGGTCAATTAATATGTAATAAAGGAGCCATGGACATACAATGGGGAAATGACAGCCTCTTCAACAGCTGGTGTTGGCAAAACTGGACAACTACATGTAATGAATGAAACTGGATTACTGTCTAACCCCATACACAAAAGTAAACTCGAAATGGATCAAAGTCCTGAATGTACGTCATGAAACCATAAAAATCTTAGAAGAAAACATAGGCAAAAATCTCTTGAAGATAAACATGAGCAACTTTTTCCTGAATGCATCTCCTCAGTCAAGGGAAACATATCAAAAATGAACAAATGGGACTACATCATGCTAAAAAGCTTCTGTACAGCAAAGGGCACCATCAGCAGAACAAAAAGGCACCCTATTGTATGGGAGAATATATTTGTAAATGACATATCCGACAAGGGGTTAACATCCAAAATATATAAAGAACTCACAAACCTCAACATCCAAAAAGCAAATAACCCAATTAAAAAATGGGCACAGGATATGAACAGACAGACAGTTCTCCAAAGAAGAAATTCAGATGGCCAATGGGCAGATGGAAAGATGCTCCATACTGCTAATTATCAGGGAAATGCAAATTAAAACCACAATGAGATATCACTTCATGCCAGTTAGGATGGCCAACATCCAAAAGACCAGGAACAACAAATGCTGGCGAGGATGCGGAGAAAGGGGAACCGTCCTATACCTCTGGTGGGAATGTAAATTAATTCAACCATTGTGAAAAGCAATATGCAGGTTCCCCAAAAGACTAAAAATAGAAATACTATTCCACTCCTAGGAATTCCACTCCTCAGAATTTACCCACAGAAAACAAGTTCTCAGACTCAAAAAGTCACATGCACACCTATGTTTATCGCAGCACTGTTTACAATAGCCAAGATATGGAAGCAACCTAAGTGTCCATCAGTAGATGAATGGATAAAGAAGGTGGGGTACATATACAGAACAGAATACGATTCAGCCATAAGAATACAAATCCTCCCATTTGCAACAACATTTAGAGGGAGCTAGAGGGTATTATGCTCAGTGAGGTGAGCCAGGTGGAGAAAGACAAGCACCAAATGACTTCACTCATTTGTCGAGTATATAACAACAAAGCAAAACTGAAGGAACAAAACAGCAGCAGAATCACAGACTCCAAGAAGGGACTAGCAGTTACCAAAGGGGAGACATGGGGGAGGGCGGGTGTGGAGGGAAGGAGAATGGAATTGAGGGGTATCATGATTAGTATACATGGTGTGGGGAGTGTCATAGGGAAAACAGTGCAGCACAGAGAAGACAAGTAGTGACTCTGTGGCATCTTACTACACTGATGGATAGTGACTGCAATGGGATATGGGGGGGATTTGATGATACGGATGAATGTAGTAACCAAATTGTTTTTCATGTGTGAAACCTTCATTAAGAGTGTATGTCAATGATATCTTAATAAAGAAAAATCCAATGGTTAGTTCCTAAGATCCTAGATGATGCTGACATGCAATAGAAATAATTATGAATTTGGAAAAACATAACACTTTGAAAATATTAATGATGAAGTAATAAAATAATTACAGAAAAAAATGAAACTTTTAAAAGAAAAAGTGGAAGAGCATTAAACTTATCTGTGAGTTAATCAGAGAGGGCACTTTTATTTTTCAGAACAACTTATAAACTTTTGAAATTCCAATTGTTATTTTCCAAATTCTAAGATTAAAGAAGAGGTTAGGATCAAGTGGCCTTTAAAATTCTCAGAAGACAAGATTAGGCACTATCGACCAAGTCAGTTTTAACTGGTTTCCAGCACCAAAGCAACAAAATTAAACTACTGAGGAAACTGATTCATATGAACGAGGCAAAAATTAAAATTAAAAACACACACATGTACAGTGACATATACCTTTGAGGCATTTTGTATATTTGAAATTTCATTTGCATTTTTAGACAAGAGCAGTTAACTCTTTTGCAGGCTGCACTAAGACATAAACACACCATTGCAGCAACCAGACTAGGAATTTCAGCATTCATTTGATGTTTCTGGAAGTCAAGGAAAGTAGTCAATTAAAAAATAACTCAAAACACTGCTTCTTTTCATATCCAGCAATCATAAGGTAAATGGCAGAATTACTTACCTGGGACAGGGCTCTTTCTTAAACTTAAATTGTAAGAATCCACAATTTCTTCTGTTTGCCCATCTGCTTCCATCTCCTTTTTGTTCTCAATCTGTTTTGCATCTTCACTAAGGCAAGTTCTTATGCTCTCGTCCTCTTCTAAGACTCTCTGGACTGTGGCGGGAGCACTAGCAGTACTGACATTAGTGGTGGCAGCAGCAATGACTGGTGCAGGAGGAGAAGCTGGAGGAGTTGGAGGAGGTGGAGAAAAGGAAGGGACCGTGGAGGGGGTAATGGGAGCTGGGACACGCTCCACTTTCATTTCTTCTGGGGGATTTTCCAAAATCTCCAATTCAAGAGTCAACGGCAACACCTCCTGTTTTACTATTTCCACAATGCTCTCTGTGGCTGGTAATTTTTCACTAACTCCATTAATTTCATTAATTAGGTTAGTACTAGAAATCAGTGGAATATCATTCGGTGCTACATTACAAGATTTCTTGCATATATCATCATCAATTACATCTACTGGTGATGGATCTGATGTTTCTGTGCAAGATGTGGGGCTGGGTATAGGAATTCTATCTTCTTTGGAGGAAGAGAGTTCACATCTGTCATCTACAGCAGTGCTGAACATGGGTTGGCTACTAAGAGCAGCAGAGGTGGGGGAAGCAATTGTACTTCGAGCAATTGGAGAAACCGTGGTAGGTGATGGAGGCAGAGAAAGCTCCAGTATGGATTCTACTGCAGTAGTCTCAGACATCTGGCCTCCTTGTTCTTTCTTCTCTCCACTAAGGACTAGCCTAAGGACTGGGGAAGGAGGCTTTAACACTGGATCTGGTTTTGGCTTCTCTTCTAGGAAGGAAAAAATAAAAGGTTTAAAAATAATTCTTGAATCAGAAATTATATTGTATTATTTTGGGCCAATTCTTTTAATCTCTTACACTCCAAATCATGAGCAGAAGACAGAACAAAATATTAGACTTACTCTGCCACTCTCAAAACACTGTCATATTTTCTTTTCTAATTATACTCACTATCACTTGATCACCAATACATACAAAGTTTACATGGAGTAAGAGAAGGAACCAAGCCACCAAATTATTATGTCAAGAATACAATGGAAAAGCTCATGAAAACTAAAGCTAAACCATTTTGAGGATGGGAACAGGGCTTTTATTTAGGATGGAGAGACCATTATCTGTACTATATTTTGTTCCCTGTAGAAAATTTTTCTACCTAGGATACACCACAGTGGCAGAACAGTTGAAAAATACACAATTGGAGATTAAATTATTATAGATTGATATTTTTTATGCTGTTTATTTCTGCATTTGGGGGAATTTTTATAAAGAATATTACTTGTACATATTCTTTAAAAATTTGTACTTTAAGAGAAGATATCATGATGTCATTTATTATCAGTGAAATTTATTTTCAGTGAAATCAAGTCACTGAACCTAAAAATTCAGTTAGAAATTAATAACTTTCATTTCCAAAAGTGGCATATAACCAGAAGGTGAAAGTGTAAAAATAGGAACTTATCTTGTGTCTTCAATTGTTTAACAAAAAAATATTTTAAGGAGAGACCATAGGTAATTTCAGATAATCGAGTCCAATAAAAAAAAACCCCACAACATATCATGTCTGAAATATTTGGGAATACTATATGAAAAGAGTGTATATAGACAGAGAAAGAACAAAAGCAAGAGAGAGAGAGAGAGAGACTGATATTCCTAATAAAGGAGTCAGAAAAATATAAGAAACTTTTAGTTCATAAAAATGTCCACATTTTAAAATTCTAGGTAAAATGATATGTGATTCATCCCTTGGAGGATAAAACCAAAGGAGATTTGGACTGGATTCTAGCCTTGTGCTTTCTTAGCACAATGCACAGCCTTCACTGGAAAAACAGATACTCATGAGTATATCTGATAATACAAACAAAACTTTTCAACACTAAAAAGACGATCTAAACTAAAGAGGACTTGACTTTGTCTGCTAGACATCTTTATGCATCAGTGAAATGAGTCTTTACAATAAATTATAGTTAAGTTTGTGAAAGAAAAATAATGTTCTCTTGATCAGATAAATAGATGGTAAATATGACCATTAAGCTCTTAAAGTCTAATTTACTCACTGCAGCTACTTCTATTGGCCTTAAAATTCAGTTTAATTTATGGAAGTAGAAGCCAGTGCTTCTTAAATTGAACTCTGACTATTTACTGTAGTGGAGAAATAAGACCAATAAGGGCTCTCACTGCCAAATCCTTCGGACTGTTACCAGGGCAAGAGTCAAAAATATTTCAAAGAAATATGTCTATTACATGTATTATATGAATGTGACATACATATCATAAATATGTATTTCTGAAAATACCTCTGCAGAAAATAGTTTCCAACTCACTGGAGTAATTGCTACATAGTCACCCAGATTACATGATAGCACTGTGAAAGCACATCAGAGTAACACTCTTTATGGTCACTGAATGAAAATTAGATACTGTAAATTAAACAGTAAAAAATAGTAATTTTCATATTAACAGCCTAAAAAGAGTATGTCAACTGAGCCATTAATTCTGGGAAATAAAATTAATGATACTGAAAAAAAAAAATCAAACAAAAGCAAGTCTAGGACCACAATGCCTATATACTCTTGAGAAAAATCTAATATGAATTAAGAAAATTAGAAACAAGTTATTTTGAGAGTTCTTTACTCTGAAGTCCTTTAACTCATTCATTAAAGTTTTAATACAGAAAGCTGAAAAGTATAACAGAGTAAATCTAAATAAAGAACACTGATTTTATCTAAGGACGTTTACTATTAAAAGAGTGCTTTGCAGAGCCATGAATAGTTTGAAACCTAATATACTGCATTAGAAATGTTTATATCACTTGGCCATCTTTAGGAATCTGTGAGAATTCTCTTTAAGAACTTTTTTCTAAGAAAATAATCGTGTAAGAGGGAACAAAAGAGGTCTGGAATATTTGAGGACAAACACTATAACAGCAAAAAAAAAAGGAAATTGACTAAATGTCTAATAATGAGGAACTTATTAAAGAGATGATGATCTAGGCATCCAATCACATATTATGCAATGGTTTTTAAAAAGGCTTTTAAAAGAGAATTTAATGATGTGGAAAGTTGTTTATAATATAATGTTGTTTTTAAAAAGCAGGAGGCATAAACCTAATTTGGTAACTTAAAAAAACACATAGTATTAACATAAGCATATGAGAAAATCTAGAATTACAGTTTATTAATGGCTCTGGATAATGAGATAGATTTTGTCTTTCTGCTTTTAATAGTTTCTATAATGAATGTCATATTTATAAGATGGAAAAAACTGTTCCCTTTTATTCTCATATGGTGATGGAACCAGTTGCTTCAATGGGTGCTTTTTGGTTGTCACAAGCCTCACATGATCGTAAACGTGCTACTGCCATTTAATGGGCAGAGACCAGGAATGCTAAGTATCCTGCAATTTGATGGGCATTCTCACTTGGCAGAGAATAGTCGCATCCTAAATGCCAGAAGAGTTCCAGTTGAGCTACATTGCTATAAATGGCTGAATTATAACAGAATACCATTTACTAAATACAGCAAGCGCTTTCAAAAGGCACTAACACTAAGACTAAGGCACAAATTACTTTGATTTGTTTTATATTATCTGTACCATATCCTCAGTGCACGATCATATAAGCTCTGTCTATATACAATCAATACCAACTGAAGATTTTCATTTGACAGTCTTTCTGTCCATAAACCAAACAAGTCTTCCCTGTGTTTTTACGAAGTACCAAACAAATGGGAAATAGCATAGTCGCCTGGAAACTCGGTCTTCACACAACCACTCCAGCTGTGCATGTCAAAAACTGAGAAAATCATAAGTTTAATAATGGCATCTAGTATTTATTAAGCACTTATTATGCACCAGGAACTGGGTCAAATACGATACATAGTGCCCTTTAATTCTTATAACCACCAGTGGGGTAGAAACTATTATGTTCCTTTTTCATAGATGGGGAAACTGAGTGTTCTAGAGATTCCACAAGTCCAGGGTCAAATAACTGGTAAGTATTGGAACCAGAAAATGATTTCAAATCCTGTATTCTTCCAATTCAGAAAAAAAATGGAGGTGGGGTTTAAGGAAAAAGTATTTAGGTTAATCAAGCTGGTGGAGACTTTGGGGCTAACATGGGGTTCTGTTATCCAATGCAAACCGTCAGTAATGACATTTTCATTGAGAAAAAAGCTGATTCGACTGAAGAATTTATAATCTATTGTTTCTGGGGGTGATACAGCAATCTTTGAAAACAGTGCATTTTTGCATCTTTCTTTAATTTCCAAAGGACTCTATAGTTAAGAAAATTTTGCAATTCCTCAATTGTAAAAAAAAAAAAATCTCTGGAAAATGGTGAGCCCTTTCTAATGTTATTTAAATTACATATACTTGGCTTAAAAATAAAACTACTCCATGATTCTATAGCATCTTACTATGCTGATGGACAGTGACTGTAATGGGGTATGTGGTGGGGACTTGATAATAGGGGGAGTCTAGTAACCATAATGTTGCTCATGTAATTGTACATTAATAATACCAAAATTAAAAAAATGAAAAATAAAAATAAAAGTAAAAGTAAAAAATAAAACTACTCCAAAAACGATTCCATATATTGGCAAGTTATAGGAAAAATTAAAAATAGAAAACTAAAATTACTGTTTTTTGGAGAATAGTTGGTACAAAGAGGAAGACTTCAGTGGTCCAAAAAGTTACTTAGAAACTCTATTTAAAATGCAAGTTGTTCTCTGCATTAAGGTAACCTGAAACACCTCCCATTTCACCCATTTCTACGTCAAACATCAATTTGAAGTATTGATTTTATATTCAAATTTCCACTACACATAAAAAACTGAGAGGAAATAAAGACTTCTACATTCCTCCTGGAAATCAAAGCCTAAATGTAACAAAATGTGGGTTTCTCATTATCTAAATATCTTAGCAGGTCAGTGCTATAATCAAGACATTATGATTCTTTACACCATGGCCCAGGAGTAAAGGACGTCTGTATAAAGGATACATTTGGAGGCCTCTTTGCATAAGTATTCAATATGTTTAGCATAATTCTAACTAGCAATTACAATGGTGCAAAAGTAATGAAGTAAAGTTTTGAAGGAAATATTCTGAAAATTATTCTCCACTCAGATTGAAAACATTCTGATTTTTTGCTGAAAATTGCTTTATCATTGGGGATAGAAAGTCGTCTTCCATAATGCCTATGAACTGCACTCCAGCAAGGTAAATAGCTTTAATATTTAAAAATTTAGCTTTAAGCATGTAAGAGTCTCTGAGAGAACACTCCTGAAAAAAAGTATCTGACAGTACAACTTTTAGAAGCATGCCAGGTTAGGGTTCATTACCTATATTTTGGTTCAAAACTATCTTATAAAGCAAAACACAGGATCTGTCTCTGTTCAGGTTTATTAGGCTCCTCAATAGTCAAGGGGAATAACACCATATTATCTTTGTATGCTATAAAAAAACACTGAAATAATACACCAAAAGTTTACAAGTGTGATTAACTTGCAGTACAGTAAAAAACCAATAATAATAAATACCTCCATTTTGATTATGTATCAATTCCTAAATGCTTTTTGAACAATAATTTTTAGAGAGTGTATTTACTAACAGCCAACTACATTAAGAGGTCTGGAGGAGTGAATAATTCAAGAAACAGAAAACATTTATGATTTCCACCCATTCTTAGAATTAAGTAAAAGAACATTATAAAACCATGCTCAAATCACTTGCTTCCCCTGTGCCTTGTGAGAACTGAATCCCAATTTTAGCTAAGATCAACCTAAATTGAACTAGGCAGGAAATAGAGACTCTGACATCCCACTTTCTGGCATGATATTTCCTTTGAAGTTTTCTATTCATAATCCGAAAGGCAATGTGTGCACTTATTGCAACAAACAATTTGGCATTTCATGTTTAAGGTCAGTAAGAGTGGGACCTTATTGTGATTCCTGCATCAATAATAATGGCTATAATTTACTAAGGATTTTTCTTAAGTTAGGCATGTACCCACAACAACCCTGTGAGGTAGGTCTTATTCCATTACTTAAGTGAAGAAATTTAGGTACACAGATAATGACTTGTCAAGACCAAATAGCTAGTGCATGAAGGAGCCAGGATTTGAACTCAGTACTATAGAACTGAGGCCTTAGAAACCAAACTTGTAAGAAACATTTCATGTTTTTAAAAATAGCAAGATGCACAGGAATATACATATAACATATAAATAAAACTGTGTTATTCTTATAAGGCCATATTTATGTCCATTTATTTTCCCCAACCTTGCTCCTAAAAAACAGTTTAAGGCAGCTAAGCTTTGACCTATAAATAAATATATACTGACAGTGAGGCATTAATATAGAAAAAATTTTACTGACCACCCTTACTTTCCAAAAGACAGAACACTTTATTTTCCATCTCAAGCTCTGTTTAAAAGTGTCTCTCTAAATAATCCTCAAATGTTTTACTCTTATTCTTAAGGGCTGAGGGCAGTGAAATAATAGAGAGACGAAATGACCAAAGATAAGGAGGCTGTTACACACAAACCTTGCTTCTGGCTGCTGGCTGCAGTGACAGGGGTGCTGGCAGCAAGATGAGCACTCTCCACAGTCCCACAAACCACAGGGCTGTGCTCAGGAGCCTGGCTGGGCAGCTGCTGGGATTTGAAGTACAAAAAAGGGTGATAATGAGCGTGCGAACATAAAAGCTAGCAACATGGAACCCAAGCAAGTGGGAAAGACAGAGTAGGGCAGGAGATCACAGAATTTAAAAGCAAAGGAAAGCAAAGAAAAAAATATACAGGCCAGTTTAATAAATTCAAAAAGTAATGGGAAGACAGGGAAGAAAAGGAAAAAGGCAGCAGCAGCAAGAAAGGGGAAGGAAAAGAGATGATGATTATTAACCACAGTGAGAAGACAGCACAACAATCATTAGTATAAAGCATTCTCCAGTATTCCTTTCTAAGGACAGACAGACTTTCAACCTAACAGCAGATGTCACATCTAAGAGGGAATATAACATTCTCTTAGTCAGAAACCAGAGAGATTTAGTCAACTTCACTTATAAACTACCTACCAAAGAAGTTCATTTGCCAAAGGTAGGACAAACAAAAAAATGACGGGTTTTAAAACAATTACTTAAGGTAACTGTCCATTTAATCACACACAAGAAACGCGACTTGGAAAATCTCTCAAGGCACTTTCACCTCAAAATGTCTTTTGATTCCGGGTTAAGAATAGTAATTTTTCAGAGTCAGAAATTTGAGTAAAACATCTGGCTTTTCAGAACTAAGAGGAAACTCTCATTTTCACTCACTCAGTATACTGTAATAACAAATGCCCATCAAAGTCCTAGCAAAGTAGGCTGAAAAACTGCAGCCATTGTTCAACTTACAGGGAACAGAATTGCACTAGGAAGGACAATGAAGGCAAGAACACTCATTCTCCATCACATTCCAGGCAGGGATTTGCTCCGGATTTGAAGGTTACACAAAAGCCACAAAACAATGTCCTTCCTCAGATATCTAAGGTCAATTTTTTGATGGCTATCATCTTCCACATTGAATTCTGTCAATGCTATCAGAGCAGAACTCCCTGCACAATTCTGATTTTATTTGTTTTTTTAAAGAGGAGAGGGGGAATTAAGGTATGGATAAATTTGGGTGGACAAGACCATTTAAAGTGGCAGTTAATAAAGAATATTTTTAGGGCTCACATAGAGTGGGAACACAAAATGAAATATATCAGTTTAGAAACATATCATTTATCATCTGTCATTTAAGCAAAGATGTTTTTTGGAATGTACAATATGCAATTTATATTTGACTTTATATGGACTGTAATAAGCTACCAGGAGTGGGGAAAATACTATTATTTCACCTATCATTAGATCTTGAAAGTGCTCATATTCCACAATTACTTCTGAATGAAAACTACTAAAATCGTACTTCCATATATAAAAAAAGAAGAGAGTTATTGTTTTCACTTTGAATCACTGCCAAGTAAATGAACAATACTGCCATGATTACTCTACTCTGAATCCTTAGTTCCAGTGGGAAAAATCTGTATTATTAAAATTCAAAAATTAGGAAGGCTTCATAGCTATAAATGAAAATACAGACTCAGTTCAATTCTAGAAATGAAAATAGTTCTAGAACAAAGGAAAGATTTGTTGTTACTTAACGTTTATTAAACAGTTATCTGCATAGCCCAGGAAAGAAAAAACTATAAATTGTGTCATTTACCTGAAAGGAAGAAAATATTAACACTCCAATTGCCTGAGAAATTAATAACCAAAAAAGGGTAATTGATCAAATTAAATCACCAAAATGACATCTATAGATGAGATGTTTAAGATGATGATACTTACAAACTTATATACATCAGGTTTTTTTCAATCTAAAATAAAAATACTTTCAATCATATTAAAGAGACAACTGCACACAGACTTTTTGAAATTAACAAAGCCCTAGAGAGATTTCATGTATAAAGATTTCTAAGAAAAGAGTAAAATAACATGTTGTTTAAATCATAGTTCTAGATCTAACTGTGCAAAAAATAGCTATGTAGCCACAAAAAGCTAGGTAAGTACTTCTTAGTTTCATTGGCTACAAAATGAAAAGAAACTGAAGATCCTATAGTCCCTTTCAACTTTAACATTCTCTAACCCCCTGACAGCACCAGGAAAATAAAGTATTAGCATACAATTCTTGCTTTAGATTAATTTTAATTTAGGATGGTCTCAAATTTTAGTTTTATCTCTAATTTCATTTCTTCTCTCCTAACAAAATAATTATAAACAGTCTGTTACAAAGGAGTTCCTTATCATTCTAAAGTACAATCAATCATGGCTTATTTTATATAACTGATGAGTCAGAAAAAATACCAAACACACTGAAAATTGTGACTCAGAACATAGCAACCAATGCTCTATGCATTTTGATCCCTATATGGAAATGAAGCTTTTGAGTAGCTAGAGAACTTAGGTACCTGATTCTACACTGCTGAGAATATATTTAAGAGATTTAAAAATCACTGCACTTCATTCACTCTCACTATTGGTGGGAATGAAAATTTATAGAAATCATGCCAGGTGGACAATTACTATCAACATACAAAATAATTCAGTAAAGATGCTCAGGAAGTAAGAGTCACAAGGTTAAGGTTGATTTGACAACTTGCAATGTTGCAACAGGACATAATTTATGTTAATGCTAAATTCCCTTCTCAAGAATTTTCAAAATCAAGGCTCTGATTATCAGAAGATAAAATCATCACTCATTTTTCAACTACAGTGATTAGGTAGGTTAAAGCATGGGAAGATACCAGATACAGATAGTATCCAAGAAATGAATTTCCTTTATAAATCCAACTTTAGAATCTACTCTGTTGAAGATTATAATATTAAATCTGAAGTACTGACCTCAAGGAGTAATGGTAGATTCGCCCCAAACACTGGAGGAATTGTTTTTTAAACAGAGTGTTTGCCAACAGGTAACACAGCAACAAAATTTGAAATTGTCCATAAATACTACTTTGTACAACTTAAAATTCATTTCTCTTTACAAAGCACACATTATTACTACCCAGAAGGGGCCACCTTCCTTTACTACCTATTTTCATCTTGTATATGACAGGATGCTTAAGTACAGTGGTTAACACAGGGAATCATTAAGCTATGGCAAGAGGCCACATACCTGTGTTTGTACTGTCATGTGCTATGAACTTTTATATTTTAAATAGTTGGGGAAAAAAAATCAAAAGAATATTCTTGTACATGAAAATTATATGACATTTATATTGTAGTGCCTATAAGTAAAGTTTTATTGGAACAGCCATGGCCATTCATTCACATATTACCTATGCCACTTCCATGCTGCAATGGCAGAACCGAGTAGTGGTGAAAGAGACAACGGTCTTTATAGAAAATGTGTGCTGACCTTATTATAATTAACTGAGAGAAAACGAGACTCAGTTATATAAATATAATAAGCAAGACGCTGATGTAATTTTTTATCACAAGAGGCTATTTGAATATTTATATTTCATCATTTTTTGATGAACTTTTCAAAAGTTCCATTCAATGACTTGAATATAATCCTTGTATAAATACCTCATGTGTTTAACGTATATAAATCCTGGAAATAAACAAGTATAGCCCCCCTCCACTGAGAAACATTATGAAGATTAAATAGTAAAATAATAATACCACTAGGAAAAGACCAAAACATGCTTCTTTCAAAAGTGGGAGAGAATTCTTCCACATTCATTCACTCAAAAGGGGTATATATGTTGTGTTTCCCTCTGGTGTCTAAGATGTACCAAACATTCAGAACCCACTGGTAACTATAACAGACAAAATCCTTAGCTTCTTGGAGCATATATTCTATCAAGGGAAGCATATTGAAGAATAAAACACATACACAAACACAAAATTTTTCAGCCATTAAAAAAAAAGAATGACATCTTGCCATATGAGTTAACATAGACAGACCTTGGGGGTGTTATGCTAAGTCAAATAAAGTCAGACAAAGGAAAATACCATATGACCTTAATTATATGTAGAAAACAGAACACCAAGCTCATAGATACAGAGAACAGATTGGTGTTTGTCAGAGGCAGGTGTGTGTGTACATGTTAACATGTGCATGTGCAAAGTAGGTAAACAGTGAAAAGTTACAAACTTCCAGTTATAAAATAAATGTCATGGGGATGTAATGTACAGAATAGTGACTACAGTTAATATTGTATTGTAAATTTTAAAGTTGCTAAGATTAAATCTTAAAGGTTCTCACCATGAGAAAAAAATATTCTATAACTATGTATGATGGATATTAACCAGACTTACTGTAGATCATTCACAATACATACAAGTGTTAGAAAATCATATTGTATACCTGAAAAAAATATAATGTTGTCTATCAATTATACATCAATAAAAAAACTTTTGCTTCATATTAAAAAATGAATAAACCACAAAATCATTTAACCACAAAAGCTATAAATGCTACACTACAGTGGTAAAGATAAAGAGTACAGAGATGAAATAAGCCAGGCAGAGAAAGACAAGTACCAAATGATTTCACTCATATGTGGAGTATAAGAACAAAGAAAAACTAAAGGAACAAAACAGCAGCAGAATCACAGAACCCAAGAATGGACCAACGGTTACCAAAGGGAAAGAGACTGGGCAGGAGGGGTGGGAAGGGAGGGATAAGGGCAGGGAAAAAGAAAGGGGGCCTTCTGATTAGCATGTATAATGTGGGGGGGGAGCATAGGGAGGAATGTGCAACACAGATAAGACAAGGAGTGAGTCTACAGCATCTTAGTATGCTGACGGACAGTGACTGTAATGGGGTTTGTGGGGGGGACTTGGTGAAGGGGGAGTCTAGTAACCATAATGTTCTTCATGTAATTGTAGATTAATGATAATAAAATGAATTTTAAAAAAAAGAGTACAGAGAAGACAACACAAAGAAATAAAAGGCATCCAGATTGACAAGGAAGAAGTAAAACTGTCCCTGTTTGCAGATGACATGTTACTGTACATAAAAAACCCTAAAGAATCCACTCCAAAACTATTAGATCTAATATCTGAATTCAGCAAAATTGCAAGATACAAAATTAATACACAGAAATCTGTGGCATTCCTATACACTAACAATGAACTAGCAGAGAGAGAAATCAGGAAAACAATTCCATTCACAATTGCATCAAAAAGAATAAAATACCTAGGAATAAACCTAACCAAGAAGTGAAAGACCTATACTCTGAAAACTACAAGACACTCTTAAGAGAAATTAAAGAAGATACCAATAAATGGAAATACATCCCATGCTCATGGATAGGAAGAATTAACATTGTCAAAATGGCCATCCTGCCTAAAGCAATCTATAGATTCAATGCAATTCCTATCAAAATACCAACAGCATTTTTCAACAAACTAGAGAAAATCGTCCTAAAATTCATATGGAACCACAAAAGACCTCGAATAGCCAAAGCAATCCTGAGAAGGAAGAATAAAGCAGGGGGAATTAGGCTCCCCAACTGCAAGCTCTACTACAAAGCTACAGTAATCAAGACAATTTGGTACTGGCACAAGAACAGACCCATAGACCAATGGAACAGACTAGAGAGCCCTGATATAAATCCAACCATATATGGTCAATTAATATATGATAAAGGAGCCATGGACATACAATGGGGGAATGACAGCCTCTTCAACAGCTGGTGTTGGCAAAACTGGACAGCTACATGCAAGAGAGTGAAACTGGATTCTTGTTTAACCCCATACACAAAAGTAAACTCAAAATGGATTAAAGACTTGAATGTAAGTCATGAAACCATAAAACTCTTAGAAGACAACATAGGCAAACATGTCCTGAATATAAGCATGAGCAACTTCTTCCTGAACTCATCTCCTCGAGAAAGGGAAACAAAAGCAAAAATGAACTCATGGGACTACATCAAACTAAAAAGTTTTTGTACGGCAAAGGACACCATCAACAAAACAAAAAGGCATCCTACAGTATGGGAGAATATATTTGTAAATGACATATCCTATAAGGGGTTAACATCCAAAATATATAAAGAACTTACATACCTCAACAAACAAAAAGCAAATAAGCCAATTAAAAAATGGGCAGAGGTTCAGAACAGACACTTCACCAAAGAAGTTCAGATGGCCAACAGACACATGAAAAGATGCTCCACGTCGCTAATCATCAGAGAAATGCAAATTAAAACCACAATAAGGTATCACCTCACACCAGTTAGGATGGTTAACATCCAAAAGACAAATAACAACAAATGCTGGGGAGGATGTGGAGAGAGTGGAACCCCCCCTACACTGCTGGTAGGAATGTACATTAGTTCATTGTGGAAGCAGTATGGAGGTTCCTCAAAAAACTCAAAATAGAAATACCATTTGACCCAGGAATTCCACTCCTAGGAATTAACCCTAAGAATGCAGGACCCTAGTTTCAAAAAGACAGATGCACCCCTAAGTTTATCGCAGCACTACTTACAATAGCCAAGAAATGGAAGCAACCTAAGTGTCCATCAGTAGATGAATGGATAAAGAAGATGTGGTACATATACACAATGGAATATTATTCAGCCATAATAAGAAAAGAAATCCTACCATTTGCAACAACATGGATTGGAGCTAGAGGGTATTATGCCCAGTGAAATAAGCCAGGCAGAGAAAGACAAGTACCAAATGATTTCACTCATGTGTGGAGTAAAAGAACAAAGAAAAAATTGAAGGAACAAAACAGCAGCAGAATCACAGAACCCCATAATGGACTAACAGTTACCAAAGGGAAAGGGACAGGGGAGGGTGGGTGGGAAGGGAGGGATAAGGGGAATAAGGGGCATTACGATTAGCACACATAATGTAGGGCAGGGGCACAGGGAAGGCAGTATAGCACAGAGAAGACAAGTAGTGACTTTGTACATGACATATCTGACAAGGGGTTAACATCTATTCTATTTTGAGTTTTTTGAGGAATCTCCGTACTGATTTCCACAATGGTTGAACTAGTTTACATTTCCACCAGCAGTGTAGGAGGGTTCCCCTTTCTCCACATACTTGCCAACATTGGTTGTTGTTTGTGTTTTGGATGTTGGCCATCCTAACTGGTGTGAGGTGATATTTTATTGTGGTTTTAATTTGCATTTCTCTGATGATTAGCAATGTGGAGCATCTTTTCATGTGTCTGTTGGCCATCTGAATTTCTTCTTTGGAGAAGTGTCTGTTCAGCTCCTCTGCCCATTTTCTAATTGGCTTATTTGCTTTTTGTTTGTTGAGGTTCATGAGCTCTTTATATAATTTGGATGTCAACCCCTAATCGGATATGTCATTTATGAATATACTCTCCCATACTGTGTAAGAGTAATTCTTAAAACAAAAGAAAGGAAAAAAAGGGAGTAGGGAGAGGAAGAAAGGCACATAGTTCATTTTAAAAATTAAGTAATTTTGATACACCATCCCATGCCTTTGGAAGTAGACAATTTTGGAAGCATTGCCTATATAGCATCATGTACTTTCACCCTACAGGTGAAATTGTATTTCGTTTGATATAACTGTATTTATGACTTAATACAGAAATGTTACTTTTACCTTATTGCTATCAACAACAGAGATAGAGCTGAGAAATTCTGATGCTGAAAGTAACAAAAACTTCCCCTTCTTTACCATTTTAATATTTAAAAGCTAAAACCCTGAGATTACCTAGTACGATCCCTCACTTTACATGAAAAAATAGGGGTTTAAAGAACTCAACATTCTGGCCCATGGATATAAATCTGAGAGATTGGAGACTGGCAGCAAGTCTTCTAGTACTCATGATGTCCATCCACATGCCTCCGTGCATGTGCTGTGATCATCTGAATCATTACCCGTATACACATATGTATATTTTTTATATACTTGAGATATAAAATTTGCAGGAGTTATTCCATAGATCATTTTGAAACTTAGAAAGCAGGACAATTTCAAATTCAATCTACTCTTTAGGGTAAAAACCTGGTTCTTCTTTCCATTCTCCTCTCATAAGGCCAGTGCAGTTTCTGTCAATGAATTTTTCTTAGCTTGATTGCTTGCCAAAATCAAATTCATTAATCCCTCTTAAAACATCCCCATGTATACTCCATGTTTTGTTTTGCTATGAATCCAGGTGTCTAAACTTGAAGAGTCACTCCTGAGTCTTCACTCTCTCCTACATCTAGGGGTACCATGTGTCCTCATTTACCTAGACAGTATTGGTTTATGCCTACTGTCCCAACAAAATGACTAATGGCATCTCCATTCACTTATAAAACTCCCCCAATTTAGAAAATAAATTATATGGGCACTCTTGTATGATTCTTATCTAGTAACCAATGCTGAATAGTTCTTTAACTGGCTTCCTTTCCTGCAAGTGACTTCCTAATTTATCAAACGAAATGACAATAGTCTCCCTTCATCCAATTTGTGATCTCCATGTGCCTTTTTGCATATGTTGCCTCTCTACCTGGAATACTCTTCTCTCCCCTTTCATTTGTGAATAACAATCTGGGCACTCAGATCAAATGGCATCTCTGCTGTGAAGCCTTCCCAGACTCTTCTAGTCATCCTCTGTGTCTCCTAAAATAATAACAGTTGTAATACTAGTAACAAGCAATATTCATTGAATGTACATTATGTCCTGAGCTTAAACAATTTTAAATTATTTTCTCTCATTCTATTCTTATAGTAACTCCATCTGATAGGTTTTATTTTCCTCATTTTTAAAAATATAGAAGCTAAGTCTTTGGAAGATTAGTCTAAAGTTACAAAATTACATCATGGAACTGGGGGACTTGAAATCAAGTATGTCTGATTCTAAGCCAAAGCTTTAAATTTCTCTCTCCTGGACCATTAATAGGTTTTGGTGATCCAACACACTTGACTCAGTGCTGCAACTCTGTTCCAGTTGATCACCTCTGTGCTTTCATAATTCTCTGTACACACTTCACAGGAGGACCAGTCATAAATTAGAAGTTTCCTCTGTCTCCCTCACAGAAACTGGGACAAACTCAATGATAGGGAAAGGCTTTGCTATCCACAGAACATGCAACTGTCGCTGAAAGCAGGTACTCCATAAAGCCAAAAGCAAATCGGTATATTCTGTTCAGTCATAAATTCTGAGCAGAAGGTTATCACATCTTCAGTCTTACTAACTACAATGTGGTTCAGGATCTATCTAAAATTAGGCCAAAGTTGCAAAGTAGCAGCCTTCAGATTAAATCTAATGGGTTTTCTTTGGCTGGCATAGTGCTATTTGTTAGTAGAATTAGTTGTGAACATTTAAAACTTGAGATTTCTTACATAAACAGGGATCTGTAGCTTCTTTTTGAAACACTGGGTTAACATTTTTATACAATACAACAATTAAGCAACAATGGCTTCCACCCTTAACCAGGGATCCTCTCCTGCTCTATGTGTACCACGTTCTGTGGATTTCCAGAAACTGAAGCCAAGTATCAGTTGCCATCATCATACTTGTGCTATTGTTCTCCTTAAGATGAAAATGAAGTATTTCTAGTATGTATGTCTCTGTTGTAAAACTATTTGTTCATTCCATTAATTTCATGCATTTGGGAAGACAAAAGACTGTAAATATGGATTTAAATGCAAATTACCCAATAAACTGATGCTTTGTGATATTACACTTCAAAAAGTACTACCAACATTCTAATTATTGATTCATGTGGCCTTTATCAACTGAAAGTGTACATTTAATATGCTTTATGGCTGCACAAACATATATACTTGTATTTAGGCTGTGGTCCTTGGGAAAAGCCAAAGAACAAAAGGATTTCTGTGACTAAGGACAGACAGATAACCTGAAGAGGGTGAGTTTAATCTTTGTAAGATTACAGAAAAACAACTAAGCCCATAGGGAATTTAAGTGCAAAAATATATATTAATACATGTTCAACTTGAGAATTTAAACACAAATCAACAAAAGGTTGTCAATATATGGCTTGACAGTAATAGTATTTTAATCAATGTGGGAAAACATAGACCAAAATTTAACTGCCCGTATCAACCAATCCCAAATTTTTGCTATAGCACACCCCCACCTAACAGAGCACATAAGTAAATAATTTAAATGTGTAACTATTGCTTGTCCCATGTTCACTTCCGGGACTAAATTAAATATAATCATTCCAAACTTGGTATATCCCAGGGAAATAATGGGGAATGGTGACAAGTTCTATTAACAGTCATTAATATGACCTCAGAGTTCACATATTTAGATGGTCACATATTATATTTATCTAGATGGCAGAAGACTGAGATAAATATTAGCCAGAGACCATCATCACTTCCAGGTGAAACATGCCGTTAAACAAAGGCCCAAGTTTTAGGCTTACTCAAAATCCAGAGATTTTCAAGGGGCTCTAAACTCAGCTATCTATTAGTGACCTCAATTTTTAACATTTTTAAAGAACTTTTTAAACCTATACTACTGAAATCAAGTCAACAGTCTATTATTCTGAAATGCCATATATCTGATCATTCATATTACTTGTTTGTAAACTGGTGTTGAGGACAACCCCACCATCCAGCTACAAGAGGGGGAAGCAAGCATCCCCTTACTCTTTAATAAACTTGGTTTTATCTGTTTTATATACTGGGTTCTCACTTTAGATATTTTGAAGATTTAAAAATCATTCATCTCCTCTGAATGGTTTATCAAAAATGATGGAGTGACAAAATCAAACTCCTATCAAATTTGGGGAATTCCATTCTCTATTGTGGCTTACTAAATCCAGCTCCTCCTAGAATGGCTTGATTTCTAAAAGTAAGAAAGTGAACTCTTAGAAAACCACAGTAACTATATTCTGCAACAGGAACAAAAAGCAGCTTAACTGACAGATTTACTAATAACCCTTGTAAATAATTAAAGAAGACACCAAGAAGTTCATTTATATAGTCCTAAAAGGTAAGAGGTATATTTATAATACATCTAAATATGCTCTGAATAACACAGGCAATCATCTCAAGCAATAGTATTCAGTAAAAATGTTTAAATTCCCAACTTTAATGTTTTTGTTAACATAGTGTGCAGCATTTATTTCCTAAGGCTCCATACTGAAAACAAAATACTCATTTATTGATGAGGTTTCCATAGGAATGTAGCTCCTTTTGGTATCACACAATAGTTCATTAGGAAGAGTGGCAGCAGCTATGCTCTAAATGTGAAGACAACACACAGAAATATTACCAATAAAAATTTGGAAGTAATAACAATTTGTGAAGAAACATGTCTGCTTAAGTATCAGATATTCGAGGCTATGAGACAACTGATGGAAATGGAAAGAATGGGAAGTGTAGAAAAAAGAAGAGTTCAGCAGAGGTTAGTGCACAAATACACACCATACCCACCACACCCCACTCTGTCTCACCTGAGGAGGAGTAGGTGTAGATGTGGGTCTCCCTATGGGTGGGGTAGGATTTCTGCTGCCACCTCCAGACATAATCTCCTCTGTTATGTCTTTACCTCCCTGGTTTGGATCCCGAATTCTTATCTACAGTTACAATAAAATGGCATATTTACAGATAGATGTCTATGTAGTCGATTTACAGGCATATTATGTATTAAAAGTTCTGACTGTGAAACCTATCAAATATCAAAGTTGATAATCACCACATTTGACTTTATTTCAATTACAGAACCATATGGGGTCATTCAAAGAAATTTAGGCCATTAGCTCTGACATGAACTAAGCAGAATAACAAGCTAAAATGAGACCTAGTTGGCTCAATTTCTAGGTCAAAAAGGCAAATTGTTAGTTAGTACTTGTCTTATAAGCAGTGCCAAATTGATTTTATTTACAATGCTTACCATAAAACAAGATTCATAAAGTAATTTTAAAAATATGGAAGTTACTCTATAGAGTTCAGTTTTAACGGCTTTAAATGGTTCTCTAACAAAATAAAAAATGTATATAGCCTAGGGTTTAGGAACACAAATTTATGTTGTAGATAACCTTACACATGTATGAAAGGATGCTCACTGCAATAGTGGGGTTTTTAATCAGCAAAGAAATAGAAAGACCAATAAAGAACATAGTAATTTAAAAATTATGCTGTATCTCACAATTAAATACTGAATGGCCAGTAGAAAGATGAGACAGATCTATCTTTACTGATATGGAATTATCATCAATATGTACTGGTAAGTGAAAAGATGCAAGATGCAGAATAACATGTATGTTCTTCTCTTAATTCTTTTAAAGTCTACCTATGCTTATAAATGTCACTGGAGATGGTACTATAATGGAGATGGAGATGGAGTATCTAGGTCTAGCCTTCCATCGACAGTACTGAGACATAAAGGTCCCCTCTGCCTGTTATTATCTTCAGAGCTTAGTCAAAATAGCCCAGGCTTCTTGAACATTTCAAAGAATTCATTACTAAACACACCTGGATCTGTAAGCTTTTTGGGGAATAGCTCTTCAATAAAATTCCTAATAGCAGCTACTTTTCCAGAGGTGGAAATTTGTTTCTACTAAATTTTAAGGATTGCTTCTAATTCATTTGTTCAACTTTCTTCTTCAGTACCATCTAGTATTACCGTCTTCCATTGTCATTATCTTCTTTAAAGTTTTCTGCATTCTGAGTGTTGAAGTCCAACATTTACCATGTTGTGAAAACATTTCTAAAACTTACTTTCTCAACTGTAGTGTCATGACACACTGGCATGTCTCATTTATTACATGTGCACAAGTCGTTTGTTTCTGATAATAAAGAACCAAGATTTTGAACATCATAAATGTATTAAAACAGTTACTTTCAAGTGTATTGCTATGATGTCACTCCCTCCTCACTTATCTGTGTCTGAATGGAGTGTCTCTTATAAACATCACACATTTTGTGTGGTCTGAGGTAAGCCACCTGTCTATAAAATGTTCAGCAATGTGACTTTTATAATACCTGCACTCTGATTCTCTTTGGCCTGTCTTATTAGACAGTGGCAAAACCCCTGTAACTTCTTAAAAACAATTAGAATACATTTTCTAAATTCTGCTCTCTGTTTCTTAAAATAAATCTGTTTCAACAGGAAGGATTTTTCTATTGTCCTTAATACTTTGCTCCTTTTCTCTTGTACTAATTTCCCCTGGTCAGTTCATATTTGGACATAGAGCTGATTAGCATTAGTTAAAGAAAAATCAGGGTGTGAGAAAAGAGCTCAAATTCCTCATTTAGTGAGACCGTAGCAGACTAAACCCTCCCCGTTCTAAAGCTAGAGGGTATGCTGCCATTTAGCATACCTAGCTCAGTGCATGTTGAAAACTGGTATTAAGCAAATGGTACTTGCATATTCTCTAGGCTGCACACAAATACCCATACAAATCCTCCAGTTCTAGTGGTGATCACAGATATAAGGGAGGAACAAAAAAATAGCAATTATTTGTGAAAGATGTTTATAGCTGTGGGTAAAATTATTTGATGAATGGACATTCAGTTTTGAATAAGAAAAATTAATAAAGATCTCTTACTGTTTTTTTCTCTCTCTTAGCTGGAGGGGGCTGCTGCTGCGTAGGCACTATAATAGGTGCTGACGGATACACTGGCTGACTTGGGTAGAAAGGCGTTCCTAAAGAATGAAAAGAAGCATTTAGTTATTTAGTCAACCACTGTAAGAATACTAAGGGTGCTGCATCTGGACTACAATTTAAAAAACTAACAAACAAAAACAAACATTTTTCTTATTCATCTCTTTCTACTTTCTCCCCTCCCGCTATTGAAATGGTCAGGGAATGATTCCCCAAGACGCATGAACATCTATCTTTCCTTCAGCACGCAACAGGAAAACAATTAACCAACTCCTGCAGAATGCCACCAGAGTTACTGTTTCAAAACACCAATTGCTACTATAGTACTGTTTTTAAAAAACATGTTCTAGAGGCCCATTCCCTACAACAGGGATTCTCAAACAAGGGTTTGTGTGAAATTGCACTGTGTGTAGGTTTGGTCAGGGACAGGAGAATATATCTAACCACTTTGGGGGACCTGGAGAGGGTCTAATTCTTCTACCTACATATGGAGACCACTACAACAGGGCACCACCTTTAAGATTCAGCAAATGCCCTACTGTTGGGGCAGAATAAAGGCTGAGAACAAGCAGCATACGGAAAAAGTCTAGATACTAAGAATCCAGGTTCCAGGTTTCTAACTAAATCTTACAGCATTCTTGAACCCCACACCTTTTCTCTAGCCATAACCTAATTCTACTCCTATCCCTTGAGTTTATCAATCTCTTCGACTTATTCACATCTTTGACTATATTGCCTTTTCTCCTGAAATTATCTTTTTCCACCTACCCCTTGTATTTTCAATTAATCCTTTCAAACTGTCAAAACTTTGACTATTAAAGTTACTACTAAACCAGAGTTCTTAGTGGTGGTGAGAAGGGGTCAAATAACTCGATATTTTGAAAATAGAACCTACAGATCTGCTGCTGGATTGGATGTGGTTGTGAGACAAAGAACTGTCAAGGAAATTTGGTATACCAAAATACTTAAGGCATTTTGTCTGAGCAAATGGAAGAATGGAGGTTGTGTTTACTGTGCTATTTATTGACTTACTGAGATGAGGAAAACTGCAGGAAGAACAGAGTTTAGGGCAGAAAAATCAAGAGTTCAACTTTGGACATGTAAAGTTTGAGACTCCAATTAGATCTTCATACAGAGATATCAAGTAGGCAGGAAGAGAAACAATCCTGGAATCAGAGAATAGGTATCCATTTTTGAATTAGACAACATTTAAACCATGAGACTAGACAACACAAAGTGAGTACAAAGAGAAAAGAAGCCCAAGAACTACATTTTGGAGGCAATCTATGTTTGATTAAAGGTCATAGACATGAAGAAAACCAGCAAAGAAGATAAAAAAGAAAACCAAGACAGTGGTCAAAATGACAAAATGGTTCAAGAATAGGGAGAGTGCTTATCTATGTCAAATGGCACTGAGAAGTTAACAAAAATTAAATAAAGTAGAATTCACTGGTGACCTGGGCAAAGGTTCTTCGGGTAGAGATGGGAAAATGATTCCTGAATTGGGTAAGTTCAATATTAAATGAGATGAAATAAATGAAGACAGTGAGTACAGAAAATTCTTTTCTTAAAACTTCCACTATAAAGAGAAACAAAAATGGGCTATGGCTAGACAGAATAGAGTCTAAAAAAACCTTTTTTTCTTTTAAAGATATAAGTGAAACAATATATCTTTATGCTGATGGAAAAGAAAATGAAGGAAAGAAAAAGAGAACTGCTAGAGCAATAATGGCCTCAAATGGGTACACGATAGAGTCTAGTGTGCAAGTGGAAGACAGGCCTTTGGTGGGAGCATGGATAGCTAAGCCACAGGACAAGAAGGAAAGAAATGGGTATGAAGATACTTAATACAGTTAAACTCCTTGGTACTTTAGTAAACAGTAAAATAACGTTGGGTCTATTATCATAGTCATCATCAATGTCATTACCATCTGCACCACCATGATCATATTTTTGGAAATTTCTTGGAAGCAGTATGATTTGTACTGTCAAAATTCTGCAGATACCAGTCAGGTTTGGAGAATCAGATTCTGAGAAGATCTAAATAGGGGGCATGACTGGGATTTCAAGAAATTCAAAATAGAGGCTCAAGATAATGGAGTATGAAGGCAAGGCGGAAACCTCCTCCCACACACACACCAAGGAAATAACTAGAGCAAATACAACTAAACCTGAAACCAACTGAAGATTGCAGAGCAGACCACCTACACCTGGGGAAGAAAAAAGACTACACAGAAAAGGATAAAGTGGCAGAGCTGTGATCAAGTGGAACCCAAGCTCTTCCCCCATTCCGGCTCACAGGCAGGAGGAAGAGAAATGGAGCAGGGAGGGAACAGGTCCTCAGGAGCTCTGCACACCAAGCTACACAATTCTCATGTTAGGAAATACACACTAGGTGCTTTCCTGCACACTGCCAAAGCACCTTTCCACTGAGCCCAGCAGTGTCAGATGTTGCTGACTGTTGGGCAGAGGGAGACTCTCACAGCCCCATTTCAGCCCAACTTGGAAGGTGCCAGTGGGAGCCACTCCACTGCTCCTTCCTTCCCAGGTTGGCCAACCCAAGTCCTGCACACCTCACTGTTGCAAGGAAGCACCTGCACCACATGCTGCAGCTCAACTAGCTACCTCTGCTGCAGTGCAGTCTCCTACCAAGCACGTTGTGCTGCCTTCAAAAGCCCACACACCCTTCCAGTGCACAACTCACAAGTGCTTCTGTGTGCCTCTGGGCCCTCCCACCCTGTGGTTCACGGCCACCACCCAGCACCTGCATGCTCAGCAACCAGGTGACTTGCCACTGCCACAAGCCTTGCACTATGCCATTGTGCAACTCCCCATGTGACCATCCCACCCACCCTGTTAAGCCAGAAACCATACAATCCCTGCAGGGCAGGCAGAGGGTGACTCCACCCACAAAGAACCAAGTAGAAAAACCACTGCTCTGATAAAAAATGGCCAACTGAGACTGCCAACAGAGAGACAGAAAGGCAATCCCACCCATTGCCCACCAACAGCAACTGGGACTCCACAGCAAAGGAGAACCAGGCACTGGAGAGTAAAGAGTCTTGAGCTTCTGGACACCATAAGATGCGTTCTTCACAAAGCTATTACTCTATACACCAGGAAACATAGCAGAGACATCTAATACAAAGGAAGAAACACAGAAACCCTGACAAAATGAGGAAGAAGCAGACTATGTTCCAAAGAAAACTGCACAACAGGACACCAGAAAGAGGACTATCAATGGAGAGGTAGAAGACCTGAAAAAGCTACTCAGAGCTGAATGAAGAACACAGTATCTGAAATGAAGCATAGAACACAGGGATTTAGAAGTAGATTAATGCAAGCAGAAGAGACACTCAATGAGATGGAAATTAGAAAACAGGAACACAACAAAGCTGAGGAACAAACAGGAAAATGATTTCTTGGAATGAAAGAATGATGAGCACTATGTGACCAATCCAAATGAAACAACATTTGCTTAACAGGGTACCAGAAGGAGAAGAGAGAGACAAAGGGGTAGAAAGTCTCTTTGAAGAATAATTGTTGGAATCTTGCCTAATCTGGGGAAGGAAACAGACACTCAGATCATGGAAGCTCAGAGAACCCCTAACAAAAGGAACCCCAGGAAGACAACACCAAGACATATAATAATTAAAATGGCAAAGATCAAGGGTAAGGAGAGGGTATGGAAAGCAGCCAGAGAGAGAAAAAACATTACTTATAAAGGAAACCCCATCAGGCTATCAGCAGACTTCAAAGCAGAAACTTTACAGGCCAGAAAGGAATGGTATGATATATTTAATGTATTGAAACAGAAGGAACTTGAACCAAGAATCCTCTACACAGCAAGATTATCATTTAAATTTGAAGCAGGATTAGACAATTTCCAGATAAGAAAAAGTTGAAGGAATTTACCACTTACTAAGCCAGCCTTACAGGATATGTTAAAGGTTGGGCTGTAGATGGAAATGTCCTTAAGGCTTTCACCAGTGAAAATAAACCCACAGTTAAGGTATAGCAATTAATTACCAAACAAGTCTGAAATTAAAACAAAAAAAAGCAAAATCAACTATACACAAAACCAGTCATGGGATACACAAAAGTACAGATTATGACATCTAATATAAAAAGTGTGGAGAAGGAGGAAGAAGAAGAAAAAATACTACCTTTAGATTGTGTTTGAAATAGAGTAATCAGCAATTTAACATAGACTGTTATACAGTAAGGAAGCTATCTTTGAACCTTTGGTCTACAATAGATGAACACAAGAAAAATTTTTTTAAGAGAAATCCAATCACAACACTAAAGAAAACCATCAATAACAAGAGAAGAGTGCAAGAGAAGAAAAAAGAAAGAGAGGAGCTATAAAAAACAGCCAGAAAACAATTAATAAAATGGCAATGAGTACATATCTATCAATAATCACCTTAAATGTAAAGGGACTGAATGCCCCAATACAAAGTCACAGAGTGGCAGATGGATAAAGAAACAAGGCCCATCTATATTGCTGCCTATAAGAGACTCATTTTAGACCCAGAAACATACACAGACTAAAAGTGAAGGGATGGAAAAAGACTGTTTATGCAAAAAAATAGGGAGAAAAAAGCAGGAGTAGCAGCACTTAGATAACACAGACTTTAAAACAAAGAAAGTAACAAGAGACAAAGAAGGACATTACATAATGATAAAGGGGGCAGTCCAACAAGAGGAAATAACCATTATAAATATCTATGCACCCAAAAAAGGAGAACCTAAATATGTAAAACAAATACTAACAGAATTAAAGGGGGAAATAGGAAGACTTTAACACACCATTAACATCAATAGATCAATAAATAAGGAAACAGAGGCAATGAACAATATATTAGATTAAATGGACTTAACAGGTATCTATGGAACATTCCACCCAAAAGCTGCAGGATAAACTTTTTTCTCAAGTGTACATGGAACATTCCCCAGAATAGATCAGATACAAAAAGAGCCTCAAAAAGAGCAAAATTGTATCAAGCAGCTTCTCAGACCACAATGATATGGAACTAGAAAGAAATTACACAAAGAAAACACATGGAGGCTAAACAACATGCTTCTAAATAATCAGCAGATCAATGAACAATTAAAACAGAAATCAAGCAATACATAGAGACAAATAAAAACAAAAACTAAACAGCCTAAACTCTTTGGGATGCAGCAAAGGCAGTTCTAAGTGGAAACTACACAGCAATACGGCCTTACCTCAAAAACAAGAACAATCCCAAGTAAACAGTCTAAACTCACAATTAAAGAAATTAGAAAAAGAACAAATGAAGCTCAAAGTTAGTAGAAGGAGGGACATAATAAAGATCAGAGCAGAAATAAATAAAATTGAAAAGAATGAAACAGAAAAAAAAATCAGTGAAACCAGGAGCTGCTTCTTTGAGAAAAGAAAACAAATAAACCCGAAACCAGACATATCAAGAAAAAAAGAGAATGTATACACATAAACAAAATCAGAAACAAACAAGGAATAATCCCAACAGATACCACAGAAATACAAAGAATTATTAGAGAATACCATGAAAAATTGTATGCCAGTAAATTGGACAACCTAAAGAAATGGATAACTGTCTAGAAAAAGAAAACTTTCCAAGATTGACCAAGGAAGAAGCAGACCATCTGTACAGAACAAATACCAGCAATGAAATCAAATTGGCGTTTCAAAAAACTCCCAAAAAATCAAAGTCCCAGTCCACATGGCTTCACAGCTGAATTCTACCAACTTTTAAAGAAGAACTAATACCCATCCTCCTTAAAGTTTTCCAGAAAGTAGAAGAGGAGGGAATACTTCCAAACTTATTTTATAAGGCCAGAATCACTCTAATACCAAAACCAGACAAAGACACCACAAAAAAAGAAAATTATAGACCAATATCATGATGAACATAGATGCAAAAATACTCAACAAAATATTAGCAAACTGAATTCAAAAGTACGTCAAAAAGATCATCCATCATGACCAAGTGGGATTTATTCCAGGGATCCAAGGATGGTATAATATTCTAAAATCAATCAACAACATATACCACATCAACAAAAAGAAGGACAAAATTCACATAATCATCTCAGCAGATACTGAAAAAGCATTTGATAAAATTCAACACCCATTCATGATAAAAACTCTCCACAAAATGGGTATAGAGGGCAAGTACCTCAACATAATAAAGGCCATATACAACAAACCCACAGCGAACATCATACTTAACAGCAAAAAGTGAAAGTTTTCCTTCTAAGATCAGGAACAAGACAAGGATGCCCACTCTCACCACTTTTATTCAACATAGTACTGGAAGTTTTAGCCATGGCAATCAGACAACAGACAAAGGCATCTATCTATATGGGTAAGAAAAAAGTTAAACTGTCACTATCTGCAGATGACATGGTATATTATACATAGAATACCCTAAAGACTCCACCAAACACTATTAGAATAACTGAATTCAGCAAAGTTGCAGGATACAAAATGAATACACAGAAATTTGTTGCATTCCTATACACTAACAACAAACTAGCAGAAAGAGAAATCAAAACAACTCCATTTACAGCTATATCAAAAAGAATAAAATACCTAGGAATAAACCTAATCAAGGAGGTAAAAGACCAATACTCTGAAAACTATAACATATTCATGAGAGATATCAAAGACAACAGCAATAAATGGAAATCTGTCATGTATTCATGGGTAAGAATTAATACTGTCAGAATGGCCATCCTGCCCAAAGCAATTTACAGATTCAATGAAATACCTATCAAAAAACAAACAGCATTTTTCAGTGAACTAGAGCAAATAGTTCTAAAATGTATATGGAACCACAAAAGACCCTAAATAGCCAAAGCCATCCTGAGAAAGAACAACAAAGCTGGGGGTATTATGCTCCCTGACTTCAAGCTACACTACCAAGCTACAGAAATCAAGACAGTACATTACTGTCACAAGAACAGACCCATAGATCAATGGAACAGGATAGAAAGCCCAGATATAAACCCACACATATATGGCCAATTAATGTACAATAAAGGAGCCATGAATATACAATGGGGAAAAAACAAAGCTGGTGTTGGGAAAACTGGACAGCTACATGCAAGAGAATGAAACTGGATTACTGCCTAACTCCATACACAACAGTAAACTCGAAATGGACCAAAGACCTGAATGTAAGGCATGAAACCACAAAACTCTTAGAGGAAAACACAGGTACAAATCCCTTGAACATAAGTATGGGCAGTTTCTTCCTGGACATATCTCCTCAGTCAAGAGAAATAGAATAAAAAATGAACAAGAGAGACTACATCAAACTAAAAAGCTTCTGTTTGGCAAAGGACACCAACAGCAGAACAAAAAGGCATGCTACAGTATGGGAGAATATATTTGTAAGCAACTCTTCTGATAAGGGGTTAACATCCAAAATATATAAAGAGCTCATACTGCCTCAACACCAAAAAATAAAAAATAAAAATAAATAACCCCATTGAAAAATGCGCAGAGGACCTGAACAGACATTTCTCTAAAGAAGAAATTTGGATGGCAACAGGCACATGAAAAGATGCTCCATATTGCTAATCATCAGGGAAATGCTAATCAAAACCATAATAGTTATCATCTCACACCAGTCAGAAAGGCCACTATCCAAAGGACAAGAAATAACAAGTGTTGGCAAGGATATAGAGAAATGGAAACCCTCCTACATTGTTAGTGGGAATGTAAAGTGGTATAACCACTGTGGAAAGCAGTATGGAGATTCCTCAAATAACTGAAAATAGAAAAACCCTATGACCTAACAATTCCACATCTAGGAATTTACCTGAATAAAACAAAACCTCTGATTCAAAAAAATATATGCACCCCTATGTTTATTGCCACAATATTTGCAATAGCCAAGGTATGGAATCAACCTAGGCATCCATCAGTAGATGAATGGATAAAGAAGATATGATACATATACACAATGGAATATTATTCCACTATAATCAAAAAGAAATTCTGCCACTTGCAACAACATGGGTGGATCTAGAGTGTATCATGTTCAGTGAAATAAGCCAGGTGGAGAAGGAAAAATACAATATGATTCCACTTATTTGTGGACTATAAAAAAACAAAGCAGAATGAACAAAACAGTAGTAGACTCATAGACACAGAAGTGACTGGTGGTTACCATGGGTGGGTGGGTACATGGGGAGACTGAGGGGGATGAAGGGGCACAAAAATTCTCAATCATAATGTAGGTTGGTCAGAGGGATAGTAGTATCGCATGGAAAATATAGCCAATGATTCTGTAACATCTTCCTATGCTGACAGATAGTAGCTGTACCAGTGGGGGTGAGAGCTTAATAATATGGGTTAAGTGTTGAACCACTGTGTTGTATATTTGAAACTAATGTAAGATTGTTTATCAATGATACTTCAATTAAAAAACATGAATTAGTCATGCATATCGAAGTAGAGCATAGACAATATACAGTTCTATAACATCTTTTTATGTTGACAGTAACTACACAAGTTGGGGTGAGGATTAAATAATGTATATCACTGCTGAGTCACTATGCTGTATACTTAAAACCAATATAATATTGTAAATAAACTACACTTCAATAAAAAAATATTAATTAAAAAATTTTTAAAGAATTTCAATGTAAAAAGACAAAAACACCTAAGCCATCCACTAGTAGTGAATAAAATAAAAAGCAGAGCTCAAATGAGCAATTCTATGCTACTTATTATACTACTAGCTCCAAAACTCAGAGAACAAACCCTTAAAATTGGTTTCAAATGCTGCTAAACAAGCAATACAATTTGCTCACCTTGCCATATTTCTTAAGTGAAATAAGATCTAAAAGGTTGATTATCCCTTAAAAAAAAAAAAGATTCTTGTAACAAAACATTTTTGAGTCAACATGACTGGAGCAGAGGTTAGCATATAATACACATAAAATAAATACCAGCTGAATAAACCTGGCAGAATAGGATAATCTCAATATACTGGGGTTAAACACAATTAGTAAAACACAAGTCAACTGGATCCCAGGAGAGCAGACCTTCTGCCCTACCAAAAAATAGTTTCCTTTTAAAAATGGATCCAATTTCTTATATAGTCGGGGACATTTAGAAATATTTATTTTATTATATTAAAAATGTTAATAATAACTTTTGCATGCCATTTATCAATTAGGCAAGTTACTTAATGTCTCTGGACCACTTATGCATGGAATAAGGTAGGTTTGTTTAAATCGGGAGTCTGGAGTCTGTCAACTAATGCTCATGGGCAAAACCAGCCGAGCATCACTTATTTTGTAAATAAAGTTTTATTGGAAGATGCTCACATACAGCAGCAGATCTACGGTCTATCACTGCTTTCCAACTACAGTGGCAGAGCTGAATTGTTCCAACAGAGACCTCATAGTCTGCAAAACCTAAGACATTTCCTATCAAACCCTTTATAGAAAAAGTTTTCTGATCCCTGTTCTAGATCAGTGGTTCCCCAAAAACTGGTCTATACAAAAGGTATCAATGATATACAGCAAAATTTATAGAATAATGATACACACACACACAATTATTGGCTTGCCAACTTGACATTTTTGGAGAGGACTTGGTTTCCTATTTTGAAGTTTTTCAGTCTCACTCTTTTGTTGTTAAATAGCCTTCCTATATAAAATTATGACAGTAACTAGCAGTTTTCTTTAATCATTTGCAAAATAAAAATACAATAGTCCTGTGTGTTTCTTCTCTTATTTTATTTGCCCAGGATATTGAAAGATCTGGGAACCACTGGTTTAGTCAATATTTAGATTTCTTCTCATTGATAAAACCTCTAGTATAAACATTGAACAAATGTACTATATGATACTGAAAGGTAGGGAGGATATCGCAATATCTTCATTACACAAAATGCCTAACACAATGCTTCAAACATTGCAGATCTTCCAAAAACCTTTCAAAACCTTAAGTTTTCCATAGAAACAAAGATAAATATGGTCATTAAATATGCAGGTCAGCAAATAAAAATAAATGTATCCCATAATATGCCCAGAACAATAATAATTTGGTATATAATCACATAACCAACTATAGTATTACCACTCCACAAAAACACAATAAAATTCAACTTGTGATGCTATGAAGTTTCCCACCTCCACATACACCAAGGGAAACAATGGCTCTCTCAGCTCTTAGATGAATGAGGTGCCCATGCCCTACAGAATCTCAGGAGAAGAGTGGAAATATGAAGACGGGGGAAGGGGCAATGACATGGTCGAGTTGAGAAAAAAGGACGGTACACTGGTTTGAAAAAAGAGAGAATGGGGCCTGCTACCACGGTAGTCTCCATCTTTTTTTTCTGTTCTCAGCATTACTGCCACCAGTAACCACACCCATTCTCCCAGACCTAAATGTCTCATCTTGGCTATCGTCCCCTACCGTCAGCCTGGAAATAATTTCAGTCTGCATGAAGTATTTTCTAATATAACAATCTTCAAAATATTCAAGAAACATTGATGAGAGAGAGAATAAAAAGTGAAATTGAGCAAATACTATTTATTGGCTATTTTTCTTCAGCACTGTGGAAACCCTGCAAGATTATACAGGTAGACTGCATTTTACTGCATTTCACTTTATGGCCCTTTGCAGATACTATGTTTTTTACAAACTAAGGTTTGCAGCAACCCTGCATTGAACAAGTCTGTTGGTGCCATTCTTCCAACAGCATTTGCTCACTTTGTGTCTGGGTCAAATTTTGATAATTCTCAGAATGTTTCAAACTTTTTCATTGTATTTGCTATGGTGATCTACAATCACTGATATTTGATGTTACTATTGTAATTGTTTTGGGGTGCCATGAACCATACCCATATAAGACAGTAAATTTAATTAATGACTGTTGTGTGAGTTCTGACTGCTCCACCAACCAGCAGTTCCCCCTCTCCTTAGACTTCTCTATTCCCTAAGATACAGCAATATTGAAATTAGGCCAATTAATAACCCTACAATGGCCTCTAATGTTCAAGTGAAAGGAAGAGCTTATACATCTCATCTCTCATTTTAAATTGAAAGCTGTAAATAATTAAGCTTAGTGAAGAAGGCAAGCCAGGACAGACCAAAAGCCTCTTGCACCAAACAGTTAGCCAAACTGTGAATGCAAAGGAAATGAAAAGTGCTATTTCAGTGAATGCACAAATGAGAAGTGAAACAGCCTGATTGTTCATATGGAGAAAGTTTTAGTCAGCTGGACAGAAGATCAAACCAGCCACAATATTCCCTTAAACCAGAGCCTAATCTGAGCAAGACCCTAACTCTCAATTCCATGAAGGCTGAGAGAGATAAGGAAGCTACAGAAGAAAAGATGGAGAATAGCAAAAGTTCGTTCATGACATTTAAGGAAATAAGCCATGTCCATAACATAAAAGTGCAAGATGAAGAAGCAAGTGATGCAGAAGCTGCATCAAATTCTCCAGAAGATCTGAGATTATAATGAACAGATTTTCAATACAGACGAAACAGCCTTCTTTTGTAAGAAGATGCCATCTACGACTTTCACAGCTAGAGAGAAGTCAATGCCTGACTTCAAAGGTTCAAAGGACAGGCTGACTCTCTTATTAGGGGATAATGTAACTCATGACTTTAAATTGATGCTCATTGACCATTCTGGAAATCCTAGGGCCCTTAAGAATTACACTAAACCTACTTTGCCTATCCTCTATAAATGGAAAAAAAATTCTTGATGAAAACACATCTGTTTACAACATAGTTTTCTGAATATTTTAAGCCCAGTGTTGAGGCCTATTGCTTAACGTCACCCAAGAGCTCTGACGGAGATGTACAATAAGATTAATATTGTTTTCATACCTGTTAATACAGCACCCATTCTGCAGCCCATGGATCAAGGAGTCATTTCACCTTTAAGTCTTAGTAAGAAATAAATTTCCTAAGGCCATTAACTGCCATAGACAGTGATTCCTCTGATGGATATGCGCAAAGGAAACTGAGAACCTTCTGGAATGGATTCATCATTCTAGATGCCCTTAAGAACATTCATGATTCATGTTACAGAGAAGTCATTTGTGAAAGGAAGAGTAAATCAATGCAGGGAACTCCACAATTGTCTTATTTTAAGAAACTGCCACAGCCACCCCAAACCTCAGCCACCACCACCCTGATCAGTCAGCAGCCATGAACACTGAGGTATGAACTTACACCAGCAAAAAGAGCATGACTCACTGAAAGCTCAGGTGATGGATAGTATTTTTTAGCAATAAAGTATTTGTATGTACTTTTTTTAGACATGATGCTATTGCACACTTAAGAGACTATAGCATAAACTTTTTCTATGCACTGGTAGACCAAAAAATTAATCTGACTTGCTTTACTGCATTATTTGCATTATTTTGGTGGTCTGGAACAGAACCCACAATACTTCCAAGGTATGACTGTACTTCATAAACAGGATTCTATGTTCTTGGTTATTGAAATTCAGTGAAGATAACAATATTCTTTAGAATCACTGTTCAAGATTTAAATCAAGTAAGGGAGTAAAATGTTAGTATGCTGCAGTAAACTGTAAACCTAAGAATGAATAATTAAGAACTCTGCAAAAAAGACCATCCAACTCACAAATGTCAAAGTAGGGCAATAAAAAATAATTCTCATGTTTATTCCTTGTCAGTTCGGCCAGAGGAAGCTCCCTTACCCTAGGAGAGAGGGCTCCTGCTTCAGAACTAGGATCCTATCCCCACAACCACTTTTAATTCAAAACCAAGATAACAACAGGAAAGATGGTAGAGTAAAGGGGAGGCATTGGATCAGAGGGAAATGAAGACTTGGGAGTGGAAAGGCAAGAAAAGGAAAGATTTCAAGAAGAGTAAACAGGAAGGGGAATGTATTATGGCTTCTAAACTGTAAGACCAAAACAGTTGCCCCAAGGTGGTATAGCTGAAAGACCTATAATTAATGTGTACTACTGGATCAGAAGTTTTAATTCTGATAAAAGCATATTAACTAGTGGCAAGATTTTAAATGAAAAGATCTGCCTAAATAATAAACTTCTAACAGTAGAGGACCAGATTAATAAATTATGACCCAGTCTGAACTGACATTCCATAGATAATGAAATGGAAAGACATCCATGAATATACTGTGAGATGGAGGAAAAAAAACAAAAACAGGAAGCTTTAGAACGTTATAAATAGTATATGCCCACTGGCATGAAAGATTGTTTAAATATAAATGGAAAACTATGCATTAATCTGTCAAAGCATTATTTCTTCAGGGAGTGAGGAGTGAGAAAAATTTTAGCTTTATATGTTCTATGCTATTGGTATTTTTCATTATTAACTTGGTTACTTTCATAATGAAAAATTATTTTAAGATCATTTTTCTTATCTTAAGGAAACAAGGGAAATAATGTTTCAATCTAGGTGATTAATTGCCAACTCAAATGCTACTGGATCTGAGTAAGAATTTCCTGGAGAAGAAAGACTATCTGTTAAAGGGAATAGACATCAATAATATCTGAGATACAACTATACCTTAATGTACTGCTTGTTTGTAAAAATGAACAAATACAGTCTATATGTTATAGAAATAAGTAAAGCCAAAATGTTATAATATTGCATACTGAAAATCAGCAAATATTTCCCTACTAGTAACCTCATCTATATTGTTTATATATATAATGCACCAGTAGTTTTAGGAGAAATAAAAAGGGCTTGCACAGACTTATAGTAAGAATTTTAATGATGACATTTCTGTGTCAAAACATCATTTATGTCATCTATATATAAACAGTAGACTAAAGTTCAGTGAGATACCTTTCAAAATAATTTTGTAAATTAGAAGATACAACTGCATTCCCTTTGCAACATAGGATTGAAAGAGAAATACTGTTATTTTTAGCATGCTTACTCTGACAGATACCTTCATTTTTCTATTCAATAAATCCTAAATAATACAAACAGCCAGCTTACACTTAAAAATATTTTTAATTGGATTTAGGTTTTCAGAACAAATACCAATACAAAGGCACTAGAATTATGTGAAAACTGAGACTTAAACCTAGCTTTAAAGGGTACAAAAGAAACATTTCAACAGTACTGGCAATATTCTATGCCAAAGCTGGGTAATCACATGCTATTTTACTCTAAAACTCACATGTAACAGTATTTTTCTGAAAATGTCAAATACTTCTGAGTAAAAGTACAACTTAATAAAGCTGTATTAAATTTAAAAAATACATTTGAGACATTTAATTAAGTTATAAAGTACATCATTCTGAAACAGCAGTTTCCCAAGCAATACTGACCAAAATAATAGAAAACATGTCCCTATTCTAAAAGAAATAAAACCAGGTAACACTTGGTTGTTTGGCCTACTTTACCTCAAAACTTAAGGGACACTTTCTTGGGCTATTTTAATGCCCATCAATTCTGTAGTAAAGGCTCTTAAGCAACAAAATTTTTATGTTAGGAAATACATGTTAGTGGATATATGTTTACCTGTAATAGATTATCATCTTAAAAGAACAAGTTAACATTTTAATATGTCCTTGCTGGTAGTGGGAAGATCAATGCTTGCTGAATCTTAACACTTAATTTTTCCAGTATGTGTTGGTTTTATCTCTTATAATTCATTTTCTATGAAATAAAACAAGTGTAGTAGTATAATGGTAGAAATTTATTGAATAAAGTTCCAAAAAAAGTTGAATAAAATAAGTAGTTTTCATTTCTTCTCAGTGTAATACTGGCTCACAAACCAAGTATAAGCATGGCACTTGTTTCTCTACATTAAAAAGAGTTGTAATTTTCCAAGCCATTTCACTTAATTAATCCTCAAAACCTCCTCATGATAGATTTTATCACGATTTTGCAGAAAAGGAATCGCAAGTATGCTGAGTTATATTCAGTGATCCTATCTCAACAGCCTACCAGTCACTGTTCTAGGTACTAGGGATATAGCAATGAACAAAATTCCCTGCCTTCATGGACAGTACATTCTAGCAATAAGACATTAACAAATGTTTTGGTAAGTGATGATAAATATTTGGAGAAAAAGAAATCATGGAAGGGAGAAAATGTATATTTATGCTGTCAGCAAAACCAGTACACATCTAGATAGCAATGAGTTGGTAGCAGTTATCAGAACCTTGAGACATGTGTTCTTTGCAACAGAATTACCAGCTTCTTCAGAAGGTGTCTTCGACTAAATGTATTTCTGAAATACTCTTTCCTTATAAGCCATTCTCTAAAAACTAGCTTTTGGGTCACAGCTGTTTTTAGGATTTTATTTAAAAATCCTTCACACCACTAAACCTCACTGCCTAAACTGATCTATCAAACAACAAAATGGAATAAATACAACAAACTAGCAAGTATTGCTCAAATTTTCATACTTACCATAAGCGTTGGGGAAGTCCCCAGGTCCTGGTCCAGGATAAAAAGGACCTGGGCCTGGTGGCTGAACTGGATACTGTTGTGGGGGCCCAACATAAGGAGGGCCACTATGACGGTACTAGAAGAGAGAAATTGTAAGACACTTGTAAATAATATGAAGGTAGCTTACTATGGAAAAATTAAGTGTCTGTGTATATAAAAGAATCACTTAAGTGAGGTGAAACTATTTAGTTCAACACATTCAAAATGCTTGTTTGCCGTCAAGATGCAATGAGGATGAAGAGAAAGGCATGCCTTAGGTAAAGCCATACAGCAAATCAGTGCGCAGGCAAGGACCAGCTTATTGTAAAATTATTTCAGGCTGGTAGCTTTCAATGACATTGAATAATATCACAGGAACAGTGTAATTACTGAATCCATTTTAGAGCAGCTGGTTGTGAGGAAGGGATGGGGGAAAGCTAGGAGATAAAACAATTTCTCTGTCATCTTAGAAAATTGTAAAAGACAGAAATTGTAGAAATATCTCCTTACAATATTATGAAAAATGGCAACATGGCTAGACTTATAACCAACAAAAAAGTTCACACATCACTAGAAACCACTGACATCACCCACCATCCCTGCTCCCTCTGATTAAAATCTGAGTCAGCCCACACTCTATTGCTGCACCACACAGACCTGAGAGATACTTTACCTGTGGTATACAGTACTGAGGACCCTGGGGCACTGGGTACGGCATAGGTAGATGGTTAACCATCATGATGTGCTGATTGGCCTGATACACTGCAGTAGGGGTCTGTGCACCAGGACGAATGGAAGGACTGCTGTTTGGGATGGTAGCTCTAGGAGGCTGTATTTGAGGCCTCTGGAAAAACTGGGGAGGGGAGAAAAAAATAATTATTTTTTTTACAAAGGAGAATATGGAAATCTTACTATTTTGAGCTTTCTCCTTTTTCCCCACTCATAAAAATCTCATCAACTTGAATTACAAATAAAATATACATGAAAAGAGATTAAATTGCCTATGGCTGGGTTCACAAAAAAATTTTCCATACTAGGCACACCAGGTCAAGTTTGATCAATGTTGTCATACATTTGAAAATAGTAGGGCAGTCTCACTTTTAAAATGAAATCTCAGCTAATGTAAACTAAAAATTCCATACTGTAACTATTAATTTTAAAATATGATAAAATATACATATGAGGTAGCTGGTGTCTCTCTAAAAGTTGTTCTGTTGTATGAAAGCATTGATTCTTTCATAAAGAGTAGGTGACTTATTTACCAACTTATTAAAAATTATAAGTAGTCCCCTAAAAACTACAACTCATTTATAAAATAGAACAAGAAATATCTCTGGACAGAAAAATTTTCATTTTAATCTCTCATGATCCAGTTAAATTAAAATTATGTGTAGGGTTGTCACATGTTATCACGTGATGAGAAAAACCTTCCTTTTCAAAAAGGGGGCAACCCTGTATTAAAATAAATCCGATTTTGCTCTCTTGAATAGTTTCCAATAAAAGTGGAAAATCTAGACATGCTTAAGAATGGTCCAGAAGGAGTGGAGCTCAGGTCTCTCAAAAGGGCAACCAGTACCACTGGTGATTTATGGTTATAACTGAAGGTTTAAAAGCCTTGAAACAGTGTACCAATAGCAAATTCCCACTGTGAATGCATGTACTCATCAACAATCATTCAATTTATTGTAATAATAATTAGGGTTCAGGGTAATAAAGATGCCATGCAGAACCAGTAGTTTGTTACCTGGATGGGTCTGAATCCTCCCTTCAATTATGAAGCAAGAAAGCAGCAGGAAACAGAAAGAAAGCCAATGGAAAAGCTTACAGATCAGTAGGAAGGGGTAGGACATAGCATGCAGCTCAACAAAAATATCTTTCTATTTAGTAATAATAGGAGGAGGAAGATTAGAAAACCAGAATGACAATTCTCCACAAGAGAATTCAAGGACACATGAAACTAAAGAACTGAATCACATTTAACTGAAAATAAGTAAATCCAGTGGCAAAAATATTCTAATAGTAGCCACAAGTTAAAACAGTTTGAAAAGAAATGTCTGCATAGTGGCACAGTTGGGACTACTAATTCCTATTCTTGGTTCGCATGGATGCCCATAATCCACTCTCCATCTTGTATGGAGATAAGAGTTATTAATAAAAGTGCCATTTGTTGTTTTCCAGTTTGAAAAGTCCTAAGAAATAACTAAATTTTTCAACTAGCTATATTTTTTACTAGCTACCAAGCACCACTCTAAACACTTTACATATATATTATTAACATATCAGACTCTTCATGACAGAAACCTCTCTTTTCAACTAACCAGCCATATAAAAGGCCACTTAGAGCTTTAAAATGGGGAAATACAATCTAAAAATGTGGTCTCATTTCAAAAGCTCCTGAATTCTCTCAAAATTCCAGACATGAGTGCTGCTATTGGTCCAAAAAAAGGCCAGGATAAACATTGCCCTTTGGGCCCACTCAGGTCTTATCCTGTCCTGTTTTAAGCATTGAGCTACCTACAGATGTAGAGGTAACTTTCATCTTGTGCTGAACTCGAAGAACTGAGCTCCAGTGCCCAAGGCTCATCCCCATTCAGCCTTCATACCCCAGGGCAAAGAAAGCCCTAAAAAGAAGGGTAAGTCACAGAAAAGCAATAGACAGTAAGGTATAGCAGGAGAATGGAGTGAATGGAGAAACCACATAGGGGAGGCCACAGAGAAGAGTTGATGGAGATGAAAAGCAAGTACAAGAGGCAAAGTTGATAACACAGGAACCTGGCTGGGCCACAACAGCAATCGTCTTTTTAGTTATTTCCACTGACACAGTTTTGGGGACAGACACAATTTCTGTCGGCTGTAGCCAGGATCACTAAACTAGTAAACTTCCCATACTGGACTTCACTTAATTATGTAACAGATAGACTCTATTATTCACCAATGTATGTGAGTTGTAAACACATTTAAGGAATGAACTTAAGCATTTTTATAATTTGCTTGATTTATCAAGAGGTACAAAACATTTACAAGTCTCAAGGAGAGAAAAGTCCCTCATCTGCTCCACTTACTGAGCTTTACTAGATGTCACACTGTGGATAAAAAGACTAATCCTGTAAGATCCTTTCCCATCAACTCTAGAGGGCAGTCAAGACAAGGCGAGTATCAAACGGATACAGGTGATGATCCACTGTAGTTTTTTTTTGTTTGTTTTTTGTTTGTTTTGTTCTGATTAAGGTATGATTTATATACACTCTTATGAAGGTTTCACATGAAAAAACAATGTGGTTACTATATTTACCCATATTATCAAGTCCCCACCCACACCCCAATACAGTCATCACTGTTCATCAGTGTAGTAAGATGCCACAGATCCACTATTCGCCTTCTCTGTGCTACACTGTTCTCCCCGTGATCCCCTACACCATGTGTATTAAACATAATATCCCTCAAACCCTTCTCCCTCCCTCCCCACCCACCCTTCCACACCCCTCCCCTTTGGTTTCCACTAGTTCATTCTTGGAGTTTCTGAGTCTGCTGCTATTTTGTTCCTTCAGTTTTGCTTCATTGTTAAACTCCACAAATGAAGGAAATCATTTGGTACTTGTCTTTCTCTGCCTGGCTTATTTCACTGAGCATATCCTCCAGCTCCATCCATGTTGTCACAAATGGTAGAATCGGTTTCTTTCTTATGGCCGAATAGTATTCCATTGTGTATATATACATATTCTTTATCCATTCATCTACTGATGGACACTGAGGTTGCTTCCATATCTTGGCTATTGTAAAAAGTGCTGTGATAAACATAGGGGTGCATATGTCTTTTTGAATCTGAGAAGTTGTATTCTATATGGGTAAATTTCAAGGAGTGGGATTCCCGGGTCAAATGGTATTTCTATTTTTGGTTTTTTGAGGAACCTCCATACTGCTTTCCACAATGGTTGAACTAGCTTACATTCCCACCAGCAGTGTAGGAGGGTTCCCCTTTCTCCACATCCTCACCAGCATTTGTTCTTCTTAGTCTTTTTGATGCTGGCCATCCTTACTGGTGTGAGGTGATATCTCACTGTGGTTTTAATTTGCATTTCCCTGATGATTAGTGATGATGAGCATCTTTTCATGTGTCTGTTGGCCATCTAAATTTCTTCTTTGGTGAACTGTCTCTTCATATCCTCTGCCCATTTTTTAATTGGGTTATTTGCTTTTTGGATGTTGAGCGTGTAAGTTCTTTATATATTTTGGATGTTAACCCGTTGTAGGATATGTCATTTACAAATATATTCTCCCATACTGTAGGATGCCTTTTTGTTCTGTTGATGGTGTCCTTTGCCGTACAAAAACTTTTTAGTTTGATGTAGTCCCATGAGTCCATTTTTGCTTTTGTTTCCCTTGCTCGAGGAGATGCATACAGGAAGAAGTTGCTCATGCTTATATTCAGGAGATTTTTGCCTATGTTGTCTTCTAAGAGTTTTATGGTTTCATGTACTTACATTCAAGTCTTTGATCCATTTCAAGTTTACTTCTGTGTATGGCGTTAAACAATAATCCAGTTTCATTCTCTTGCATGTAGCTGTCCAGTTTTGCCAACACCAGCTGTTGAAGAGGCTGTCATTTCCCCATTGTATATCCATGGCTCCTTTACCGTATACTAATTGACCATATATGGTTGGGTTTATATCAGGGCTCTCTAGTCTGTTCCGTTGGTCTGTGGCTCTGTTCTTGTGCCAGTACCAAATTGTCTTGATTACTGTGGCTTTGTAGTAGAGCTTGAAGTTGGGGAGCCTAATTCCCCCTGCTTTATTCTTCCTTCTCAGGATCGCTTTGGCTATTTGAGGTCTTTTGTGGTTCCATATGAATTTTAGGATGATTTTCTCTAGTTTGTTGAAAAATGCTGTTGGTATTTTGATAGGAATTGCATTGAATCTATAGATTGCTTTAGGCAGAATGGCCACTTTGACAATGTTAATTCTTCCTATCCACGAGCACGGGATGTGTTTCCATTTATTGGTATCTTCTTTAATTTCTCTCTTAAGAGTGTCTTGTAGTTTTCAGAGTATAGGTCTTTCACTTCCTTGGTTAGGTTTATTCCTAGGTATTTTATTCTTTTTGATGCAATTGTGAATGGAATTGTTTTCCTGATTTCTCTCTCTGTTAGTTCATCTTTAGTGTATAGGAATGCCACAGATTTCTGTGTATTAATTTTGTATCTTGCAATTTTGTTGAATTCAAATATTAGATCTAGTAGTTTTGGAGTGGATTCTTTAGGGTTTTTTATATACAATATCATATCATCTGCAAACAGGGACAGTTTAACTTCTTCCTTGCCAATCTGGATGCCTTTTATTTCTTTATGTTGTCTGATTGCCATGGCTAGGACCTCCAGTACTGTTGAATAGAAGTGGGGAAAGTGGGCATCCTTGTCTTGTTCCTGATCTTAGAGGAAAAGCTTTCAGCTTCTCACTGTTAAGTATGATGTTGGCTGTGGGTTTGTCATATATGGCCTTTATTATGTTAAGGTGCTTGCCCTCTATACCCATTTTGTCGAGAGTTTTTATCATGAATGGATTTTGAATTTTGTCAAATGCTTTTTCAGCATCTATGGAGATGATCATGTGGTTTTTGTCCTTCTTTTTGTTGATGTTGATGGATTTTCTAATGTTGTACCATCCTTGCACCCCTGGAATAAATTCCACTTGATCACGATGGATGATCTTTTTGATGTATTTTAGAATTCAGTTTGCTAATATTTCGTTGAGTTTTTTTGCATCTATGTTCATCAGGGATATTGGTGTGTCATTTTCTTTTTTTGTGGGGTCTTTGCCTGGTTTTGGTATTAGGAGTGATACTGGCCTTATAGAATGAGTTTGGAAGTATTCCCTCTTCTTCTACTCTTTGGAAAACTTTAAGGAGGATGGGTATTAGGTCTTCACTAAATGTTTTATAAAATTCAGCAGTGAAGCCATCTGGTCCAGGGGTTTTGTTCTTAGGTAGTTTTTTGATTACCAGTTCAATTTCGTTGCTGGTAATTGGTCTGCTCAGATTTTCTGTTTCTTCCTTGGTCAGCCTTGGAAGGTTGTATTTTTCTAGAAAGTTGTCCATTTCTTCTAGGTTGTCCCACTGTAGTTTTTTTTTCATCAAATTTTGTCGTAGTATTTACTGTCTGAAGAGATATGGTATATGATGGGGGTGGGGTGGAAAGGAAGAGGAAGCTAACCCATAAACTTGTGTAGAACAAGAAAAACGGGGAAATTTTCCCCACAATTTTACCAGTTTACTACATCTAAGTACTTTTCTTTCCATTATTTTCCAAGTGCTCTGCTAGGATTTTTAACCAGCCAGTTTAGAACAACTGAGGTTATATCTTATATAAGGAGGATTTTTAATAGCGTAAGACTTTTTTCTTCAGTGGTTCTGAAAAAACAAGTGTTTCTAATGATACTCCCAATATTAACATACAGCTGAGCCAGTAAAACACAAAATTTGTGGTTATGTGGACATAGGATAATTTCTTATAAACCAAGATTTCAGCTTTGTAGAAAAATGTATTCATATAGGCATGTTCAATAACAACAGTGGAAGATTTATACCTTGCTAGTATTTACTAGCTACCAGGTACCAGTCTAAACACTTTACATATATAGTATTAACTTCTCACAACAAGCTTCTAATGCAGCTACTACTTACTAACACCCCCATTCGACATACAGGAAAATGGACAGGGAAATTAAGTAACTTGCTAAAGGTCTCCCTCTGTAACTTAAACACAGGTTCTAAGTTTGTGCTTTTATCTATTACACACACTACCTCCCATGAAACTGAACACCCTAATATTTTCAAACAAGTTTCTTTAGTCAGAAGAAATCTTTCCTTTTCAAAAGCTGAAGGGATGTCCCAGGAACTTTATTCAGCTACCCTAATGGGTGGCATATCCCTCAACCATAATTGATTTCTGGTAAGAAAAATATTCATTAGTTACTATACAAAATTCATGTTTGTCTTTCAGGAAAATAAATTTCTCCTACCTGCACGACTATATTCTCTGTCTCCCCAAAAGTAATTGAAACTTGTTCACTTGCTTTTATATCCTTGGTACAACATTTAACAGACCTACTTTTACTGAACTTCACTGCACTAAGATTTTATCAGGACAGGCTATCTGGAGCTTATTTTTTCCCCTTAAAAAGTACATCATAGCTCTGTCTCCTCACAGCCCCCAACTCTCTCTTTCTCTCTCTCATACACAGACACACACACACACACACACACACACAGAATAGAGATTCTAAAATCTACAGAACTAGAAATGGTGCTATGGTTAGAAATGTAAAGAAATAAAAAGAGATTAATTCTCTTTGTTATACTCCCTCCTAACCACTCAATGGTAAATACAGAACTACACTTAACAGTGGTACAGTACATTAGGGTCCCTGGGTAGGTATGGCAGCAAACCACAGCTTACTGAAGGAACGTGTGAATATAAACGCACTTCCCCAAATTGCTTCAGTGCTTCTGAATCCCTTCTCCTCTCCACTCAATGATGAATTGTCACAGAAACCAAACTTTCCTGGATGCCAGGACAGTACAGGCCATTAGGCTAACCATATACCTAAAGACTGAATATGTTCTTGGGGTATATGACATGTTCTTGGGGTATAAAACTTTAGCAATTCAAGACAGTTCATTGTTAAATGGAGTTGTGACACTGCATAAGTCTTTCTTTTCACTGGCTCCAAATTTTTCTCTCTATATCATCTACTCTCTGGTCGAATGTCTATCCCTAAAATCTCATTAAAGTCAAATCCATCTTCACCATTAGTGATAAACCTCTATGTTATCTGAAGACTGCTATCATTACCAACTTTCATACCACTGTCTATTTTTTGTTCCAAGACAAACACCATCCTCTGACCTCTTGTTCCTTCAAGATTTTGAATTCCCTGGCCAGATTATTCTTTTCTCTCAATCTGCTCCCATTGCTCAAAATCTCACTAAATAGAGAACCAAACACAAATAGCCACATGGAGTCTGCCTGTAATGTACCTGGCCCTCACTCAATAAATACCTTATTGCTGAATGAAAGAGCAATATATCTCTCTTATTCTGGCCAACTATGAATCAAGGAAGGAACTCAACCACACTTCACGACTGACTGGTACTGAGTTGCAATCATTTAAAATTGTTACATCTTCTTTATACTTAATCTGGCAATAACAAGTCATGCTCTTCACTTGTGTATGTACTCTTAAGAGTTGTGTTTTGAGGCTCATGCAGTGAATCTTGTATTTTGTTCCTTTAAAAATTTATCTGGCTAATTTCAACCCATCATTTCAGACTGTACAGATATTTTTGGATTCTAGATATGTCATACAATGTCAAACTACATGACTCTCAGCAAATTTGAAAGGCATGTCATTAATCCAAGTCATAATAAAAATGCTGAAAAGGGCTAGAGATCAAGAAGAAAGGAACCCTGGCCAACAAAAGAATCAACTCCAAATTTGATTTTATCTATTTTAAGCCTCTTCTTTCAGTGGTCCACTAGTATGCCAGGAGAACAGCAAAGTGGCAGCTTCATTTGAGGTGGGTACTTTGGGAAGCTCCAAAGAAAGTTAGGATACATATAATAAAACAGAAGCTCATGATTAGGGTACTCATGATTGCTGACTTTCATAGAAACACTCTAGAAGCCAGAAGGAAAGCATTACCTCTCGGAAAATCCTACTGAAGAAGAAGTAATTATACCATTACCCAAAAGCTTCCCAGCCATTTAGCACTGGTAAATAAATGTTTTTTTGAAGATGTCAATTATATCATTTATCATGACTTCATTACCCTAAAATCATCAAGAGACAATAAGCTCACAATAATCAGAAATTGAAAACCACCCATTGATTATCAGCAACTAGAAAAATTATATTCAATCATATCAGTTCTTCCCACAGGGCAAAAAAATACTGAGTACTTATTAATTTGCAAAGCAATAAAAAACCATATTGAAAATATAATTGAGATCCCTAGCTTTAAATAGTTCAGCCTACTGGAAGGATAAACAGTTAAGATATGCAATTAAGAATTTTTTAGGCTAATATCTTTAACAAATTCTAAAATACTCCTGAGAAATGATAGTGCTACAATTTTCTGACAGGTTACAAAGGGATAAGCAATAAAGAGTATACATGATGGGATATCTTTATCAAACTGATATTCTGCTGACTTAAAACAATTCATAATAAAGGTTATTACATTCTAAATTGTATCTGTATTTTCCTGCATGTGGCCAGTATTACACAATTTAGGTTTCACTAAGAATTAGGAGATGTAAACCCTAGAGCTGAACTGTTCAATATGACAACCACTACCAATATTTGTTTACTTGAGTTAAAATTAAAATTTTAAATTTAGTTCTTCAGCCACCACACTGTACATTTCAAGTGCTCAATAGCCACATGTGACTAGTAGCTACTGTAGAGAACAGTACAGGTACAGAACATTTTCCTCATCACAGAAAGTTCTAGTAGACAGCGCTGCCTTAGAGAAGAATTATGTCAGATGGAGGAAAGAAACCCCTAAGGATTCTGTCAGTAACAAGAAGGGGTTCTGTCAGATCATAATATAGAGTCTGTGAAGTAAGCATACTTGTAGAACACTTCATTCATACATAAAAAGAGTTTGGAAAGGCTGGCTGCCTCACTGCTAGAAGAAATTGACACTTACCAAGGACCTATTATGTGCCAGGTGGGTACTTTAATTCTCACAGCACCCTTAGGTGCTGTAATTTTAACACTTCCCAATATTATATCATTTATGAGAATATTTTATCCATTTTTGCAGATAAGAAAACTGAGGTCCAAGGTTAGTTTGTAGTAAAGCTACTATAACTGAATCCCAGTTATGTTAACTCCCAACCTGTACTTTCCTCACTGTCTCTTACTACAACCCTACAACTCCTTATGAATAAGGCACCTGATAAAACTGGCCATCAATGACTTAATATAAAGCTCTGAAAAATCCAAGAATTCTAGTCACAAGAATGCATAGATGTTTGATCTAATTTCCTAGTAGTATCCCATTAAACTCTAATGTGCCAGATCTGGCTCTAGAGACAAGACCTAAGCCTTCATTTATTTTACTCTCCAAATCTTAAGAAACTGTCTAGAGCAAAACAAGTATTTCTCTACCAGGAACTAGGACCTCAAATGTAACAACACAATTTTAAGTACAGAAACCTTTAGGGGTCATAATGGACAGGGGAAAAAAAAAATCAACATAAGCCAGCTGTTTTTTTTCTTCTTAATCTTTTTGCAAAAAGATCCAAACTGCAAAAGGAAGGCATACACAGTTTCAATGCTTGCCACCAGATAGCATATTTCTTGATGCCAAATACTGTTAAGTTTTATGAAACTTATTACTTGTTTATACTAAATACAATTGCTTTGAATATGGCAATTATTCAGGATTTGTGAACACTATGTGAACTAAAATCACGTATCAACACACTGCAAAATGTTCTGTTCTATGAACACTTTTAAATGCCAATTCCCTAGTCTTTCTCCTAATGCAAAGACTACTCAGACATAGTGCATAAATAAAACTCGATCTCTCTTGTGAAACCCAAATGTAAATTAAGGACACAGGAACATAAGTAACTTTAAACCACAACTACACAAATTTCAAGGAGCAAAGACAATAAATTAACACAAATCAGAATCTATATTATTTCAAGTTATTTGTTTTAATTTTGAGTATATGTTCTGTTCTTTCAGTTTATAATTACCTTGGGGTTTTCAAGCATCAGAGTAAAAATAGTTGACATATTTCTAAAGCCAAGGGTGTTTTGTATATAAAATAAAATTATTAGGATGACTTCTCTCACCTTTGAAGAAAACTGTTAATCTAACCTAACCTGAAGCTCTCTTCAGGTTGTAAGATGCAAAAATAATAGAACATCTTTATTAATCTAAAGAATCCCTGCAAAGCCAAAAACTAACAGTACCAGGAAAGAGAAGTGGCTGACATATCCTAACTGGAGCATGGTATCCCTGACTTGAGAGACTCAAAAAAGAGCCTGCCTGGCCACACATAAAAATTTTCCAAGTGAAAGTAGTCCCAAGAAGCACAACCTATAGCAGTTTCTGGGTCCTATTAAACTAAAAATGTTTACTACCCAAAATCTTCTTTGTTTTATTTCAATTCAGAAAATTTCATTTTATAAAGAGAAAAATATATAGGTTCTAGTACTTAACTGGATTATGACGTTTTCTTTTCACACACAATAACCTCCAAATAGCTTACCTAAATAACTTTTTTCTCTGCCGTATTTACACAACCAATTGTTACTAAGCATTCACAAAGAAGTTGTATATTTCCACTGGATTTTAGAAACAACAATCATAGGAAACATCATGCAGCACCAAATTATTTTGTAAAAAACTACAATAATAATAGTAAGATCAAAACATGAAAGGATATGTGATCAGAAAAGGTTGAAGGAGAAATGATAAATCTATTCACTAATTCTAACTACTAGAGGCTAATTCTAACCCGTGAATTAATTCTTTCTGGCCAAAGCAAACAGCCTTAGATGAAAAAACTGTTTGTGTCTTGCAATTCAACTTTATTTTGTCTTAAGCACAACAAACCAAAAATATCCCAAGACATAGATGTTTTCCCTTCAAAAATATATTCTCTGTATACCACTCCATGTTTGTTTTTCACTGTTGCTTTCATTATGCAAGACTCTATGTCCTGTTTTGTATTATGAGCATCTCCTCCACAAATCTCTCAGGGATTAGGTCTCTCCCTGATTTTAAATCTAAGAAGAAGATCTAAACAGAGAATTCAGCCAGTGATTCTCAAATGGGAAATAGTTCTCCTCCATAGAGAGTATTTGGAAATGTATGAAGGTGTTCTTGTTTTGTTTTTTAATTGTCACTAGGGGAATTCTACTGGCATTTAGAGTCGAACGGTTGTTAAATGAACTGCAATTTACAGGGCAGTTCTTCATAACTGGTTGTCCCACGTGAAATGCCAAAACCTGTTTCATAGTGAAACAAAGCAAATGAACCCCTACATCCATGTATACAGAATAGTAAACCCTTCCTAACAATTTACTCTATGCCATACCACCACACTGGTTCAGTCACCTCCTGCTCAGCAATTCCACTTCAACCCCAATGCCCCTCCCCTCCTCTACTTCTCACAGGTAAACTGCCGCTGTCTGAGACAAGGTTATATATTTCCTTACTCACTTAAATTCTCTGTGTTATAATGAACAAATTTTAACTGGAATTTAGAAATGAAGAATGCCAGAGTGAAATGCTACCTGAAGCTTTTGTATCTAAAAGGAATGCTCTGGATTTATGCTGCATCTTCAGAACGTATCTTTAAGAACCAATGTCAGAATAATTATTATTCTTGCTAATGAGTAAGAAATAAATTTATACACATATATAGTTCTATTTTTTAATGGTTGAAAGATTTTGTAATTTCACAAGCATCATCATACAGATGACTGAAAGACCAATCTGCCAGTACTTTTTTGAGTCATATTACATGAAAAATGATTTCAGGACTAAAATAAACACAATTTTTCCCACAAAAATTTCTTATTTTTCTTTAGTTGTTGGAATTAAGGAAAGACAAAATGTATCACAAACTTTTAGGCTCAGAAAAAAGTTCAGAAACAGATTTTCCCAAAGCTATTTATAAAACTTAAATGCAACATCCCTATTTGAGGATCACTGCTACTGAACACAAGAAATAGAAACACTTCACCTTATACCAAGGAGCTCAGAAATATTTTTTCTGAATCAATGGCTTCTTTTACTCTCTTCTTGAACAGAGACCTCCTAGGTTTCTCTGTCAGGAGTATCTGGCTTGACAACCCCTGACTAAAATTTAAGCCTTGCCTCTATGGCCCATGACTGAATTTGTTAAAGACTTATAATCAATATTTTTACCTAAGGAGTTATCTTTTTTGCAAACAACCTGCTAATCACAATATTTGCATTATCTCATTTACTCTTCAAATCACTCTTGAAGTGGGTATTAATACTGTCCCCATGTATATATATGAGAAAACTGAGGGTAACAGCTCTAAATAACTTACCCAAAAACACTCATTTGATTAAGGACGACTCAAACCTAGACTAGGTCTAGCTGACATCAAAGTCTAAGATCTTAAAGTACTTTAGCAATACTATATCTAGATTCTAAAAAATACCCCTTAGTTTTACTTCTTTATCAAATCCAAAGAATTGCCATCTACTTCATACAGCCAACTCTGACTTCTCCTGCGAAGTGTCTTCAACACTTCAAAATTTGCTTGGCTTTACATCCTCTAAATTCAAAATACTATATTTTGAGAAATGGAGCCTTGTATGAAATCACTATTATTAGACAATGAACACCTTCAATTAAACAATATCCATTTACTCAGTAATAAAAATTCTAAATATGCTATCACAGGTAAACACTGATAGGTGGCATTTCTCTCACTTTATCAAACCAATTGTGTTGTATAATAATATTAAAAATAACTACCACCTAAACCACTGTTTAGTTTGTGTCAGGTGACTTAAGTATATTATCTCTAATGTAGAGGGTATTTATTCCCATTTTACATCTGAGGAAACTGAAGCTCAGAAAAAGATCTGTTTAACTCAGCTGGTTATACAGCAGAGCTGGTAATATGAACCCAGACTGTCAAGATTTTAAAGCTTAAGAGCTTTCTACTGTTGCAAGAGAAAATGTTTCAGAACATTCCATAAAAAGCTACTTGGGGCAAAAATCCCTGCAAGTCTTTTTCTTTCTCCCAAACTACCCCCTCTACTATATTCCTGCTAAATGAACTAGTGTTGGCATATACATTTTTAAAAATTTTAATTCAAGCAATTACTTCATTTAAAAGAACCAGTAGGCTAAAAATATTAAAATTAAATCTACTTTCTATGTATCCTATCAATAAAAATAATTCTATGCAGAAAATGAATGCATATTATTATTAATCAGTTTGTTATGAGGTCTAAGTTAATCACTGAGATTAAGAGGTTTTAGAAATACTAATGCTATTTTATACACATCAATATGAGTTACATCAGAATATTAACAGAAAACCCTTAGAATGTTGCCTGTTCCATTCATTTAATTTGAACTAAATACAGACATCTACAAAATCTGTGAGGGCTTAATCTAAAATTTTTCGAGGTTCTCTAAATTCAGAACAATTATTTTTGGGAAAAAACTATTATCCTAAAATTGTGCTATAAACAGAAGGAAATGGGTTTGTTAATAACACAATGCTTTGAAATTAGTGAAGGACAAAAAGAACTGAATTACAGTAGACTGAAGCTACTCTCTGAAGAGAGTGGTTTGAGTGGGTCCGAGGAATGGCAGCATTCTAAGAGTCAGCAGCTACTAAAGCCCCCACCTCCTAGCTAAGGGTGATAGTGAAGGGGCAAGCGTACAGTACCTGATGATGGGCAGGTCGAGGCCCCGCTGCAAACTGAGAAAAGGAGGGAAAACAAACACAAAAGGAAAGGCACAAAGAGTCAGAAACACCACAACAAAAACCAAAATGTCACACAATATGCCACAAGAAAATAAAACCCACAAGAAAAAAAAACACACAGTCAAAGCTTTGCTGCAGGACAGTGACAGACAGGTACTAAGATTCAACAGGTTAACATCACTACCAGGAATAGTTTGCTCTTTATCAGCTGGGAGAGAAACAGCTAAGCTGTTAGGCAGGTAAGGGTGTTTATCTGATAGAAATATGTTTAAAAAACAAAACAAAACAAACCTAAGAGCAAAAGTTTGAAACACTAAGTGATTATATTAAGACAAACATATGAAAAGTCAAGTAAGCTTATGCAACTGATACAGCTGGAGGGAATGAGAAATGCTCTTATATTTCAAAAAATATCCAGGAGGTAATTATAATGTCCAACAGGAAAAAAACAATGTAACAGGATTGATTTACTTTATTACTTAAATTGACTTAAGTTAAATGGGGTATCTCACACAGGAAATGGAAGTTTCAGTATCATCCTTTATTTCTTGGATTTAAGGATATTTTTATATATTATAAATATGTTTTATATATGTGTGCATATAAATATGTGCGTGTGTGTTTAAATGCAATTAACTAGTAAGTTTAATACCAGGCATGTCAAAGCAAACAGCTAGTAAAGAGTATCACCTCTAACATGATTAATCAAAGTGGTATTATTATAACCTTGAGAAGAAAAAAGAGTAAAAGAAGTCAAATTTCTTAGTTACTGTTTATGCACCACAGCACAACACTGTACATGTATACCTACTGCTCTCTGATACTGAGAATAAAGGCAAAAGAAAACATAAACTACTTAGCGAAATCACAGAGTACTTGAAAGTGGGTAATATATATTCTAACTCTTATTTTCCCTAGTTGCGAATGGAAGAAAAAGCTTTTTCACCCATAAAATTTTAAATCCTAAACCCCTAATATCATCAGAACAAAACTGGACTTCTAATGTGATTTTACTAAAAAGGACAGAGAAAATTATCCAGGCACATAGTGCCATGTACTGGCTGCTAACATATTGATTTTTGAAATGTTAACCATCCTCTTTAATAATGAAGATAAAATATTTAGAAAGCGGTTTTGAATGTAAACCATACAAGGCTATTATTTAATACATTTAAGGAGCTAAAAAATATATACATCTTTTGTTGTTTCATTTCCTATAGAGCCTTCCTTCTGTCAGCTCATCACTACAAGTGAATCAGACTGAAGATTAATTAACAATCCCTTGTACTCAGAATTTAAGTCACCTGCAATAGTATTTGTAAGAGATTTGGAATTATTTCCCCAACTGCCATTATTTCATATAAGTGATTTTCAAAAAACTGCAGTGGAGCACATGCTATAATGTAGGAGATGGGTACAGACAGCTCTATCAAGAATTCACCTTAGATGGTAAAATGTCACCTGTTGTTCAAATAATGAAAAGTGTCTTAACACATTTTGAAATTATTCAGTATAAATTAATGAGCTCTTGATGACCTTTATGATTAGGGTGTGTTAGGTCAGCCATTATTTACTAACCATTGTAGAACAGTTTTCCAGAATGACGATAATGGCAACTATACTTCTTGCAGAACTTTTTCTCTTCAAAGAAACTGAGGTCTTATATTTTCAGTTTTCCAATTATGAAAAGAAAACAGATCATACCTCTACTATGGACACCAAGTTTCAAGAATAGGCAATACCACCCAAGTGGTATGAAAGTAGGGGGTAGAAGTGAGATGTTTCTTCATAACACTTTTGAAGAAAATGGGAGAAAAGGGCTACGTTAAAAAACTAACCTGAGTACAGCAGTACCTGTCTTATCACTGTTCCACAGAAAGGTGCCATTTCTAAGGCTTAAAATAAAAGTTGAAACTTTACATTTTTGGGATGTTCCCATCAAAAGAGAACTTTCTAAGAGCAAGAGGAGTACCTTATAAAATTTTACATATATTTTTAAAAACCAACACAAGTTAGTGGGAAAGTACCCTAGTCTATTTTGCACTAGTCACCATTGGCTATTGAGTTTTTCATTTGGAATGACAATAGTCTTGATCCTATGGGTAACTGTAAGCAACAGAACAAACTGTAGTCGCTGCTGGCTCATATTAAAAATAGAAACCTTTGTTTCTTTGTTTTTTTAAAGAGGGGTCTTTAAGATGGTGAGGACTGTAGATATTAAGGAAAGCAGCCTTCTGTGAACTTGAATCCAATGTTAATTCCACCCACCCACCCACCCACTCTTCTGTGCACAGTTGGTAACTGGGCATGGCCAACATAAACACTGATGTAACCTTGGCACTTAGGACCACTAAATATAAAAATAACCAATGGTTACAGGTTACTGCAAAAGCCAAACTCTCCCCCTGCCCCAATTAAGCAAGCATTCAACAGCTTCACTATTTTGAAGGCTATTTAAAAATAAACTATTGTTTAAAGAGTTCCACAACAACAGAAAATGGAACAGAGAGGTACCTATCAGTGTTTTTTTTTACTTTCAAACAAGATTTTCAACAGTATGAATTTAACTAAGATACTAAGTATCATATGGAAATACAGGCATAGATAACCTGAGGGAGGGAGGGGGCCACTTGAAGCCAGTTGGATTGCAAAGGCAGCTGTCCAGGGAAGAACAGAAGAGCCTAAACTGTGCAATTGCCAATGGCCCATTAATGCAGAAATAGAATGGAGTAAGCTTTAGCTGCCCTACAAAGCCAAGGGAAGGGTCTCTTCCTTAGTGCAACAGCTTACCTCTCCTCACAAGCTGGCATAGCTGTGGGATGGATGAGACTAGACTATGGTATTTTGGGGTGTAAAAATAAAATGCAATCCTGCCAAATTTCATGTCCCAACTTCACCCTCCCAGCAGCAACACAAATGAAATAAAGAAAATTGGACCCAAAACAACAAGCAAGAGTAGTTTGGGGTCTGCTAGTCTTGCACTTGTTTTGGGGTATGTAATGGAATGTTATGTGTGTGGTTTTTAGTAATGGGAGTGGTAATGATCACTAGCAGAGCAGATGGCAAAAATTGCATAAAGGATAGTATCTGAAAAGTTTATGACCACAGAACAATGGCTGACAACTCTAGACAATTTCCCTCTTGATATTCAATTATAAAATGGAAAGAGGGAAAAAGAAACCTTGCAATTTATCTTTTAAAATCAAATTTATCTGAAAGGGATAACCCTCTTCAAGTTTAAAATAAAGAAAAATCTAAACCCCAAATTACTCCTATCTAATTCCCAATAGAGAAGACCACCCAATTTGTTATTCTTTCCCCCACTATGTCTGGCAGAAACTGCCATGATAGGTTAGATTTTGGAGAGGAAGCAATCAATGCATTTCTGTTCATCAGCCAATAAACGGATGTGGTCAGAAATAATTAGTGCCAAAGGCACCACTGCCTGCAAGAAGTACAGTTTGTTATATTGCTTACAATGCAGTATTTTATCCAGCCTCTTCCAGCCAAGGACCTGTAAACGGGAGTCTGTTCCAAAACCTTCCTCCTCTTCCAGTTGTCTGTGCAATGTATTGGCACTGTTCTGCTGGGCTGTCAAAAAAACTGGTTTAGAGATGCAGCTCTTCAGTCAGGTTTTGCGCCAGTTCTAATCAAGTCAATTTAAATCTTCTTTTTTCCCAATAATTATAAAAAGGGAGAGGGGGTAGAGAAGACCATAGAATTCTTTGCAATAAGAGCTTACCATAATGTTCCATGTTTAATGATTAGAACTGGGGCCTATCTAAATTAATCTTGTGAGATCTCAGGCTCACTCCAAGTAGTCAACTGTCCACATCCCCAAACCACTCTGAGAACAAAACTTGCATCAGACATCTTGTTGACCATTTCAGCAAGAAAAGAGACAAGCAAACAGGCAACTAGGACCAAAGTCCCACCTCTTTAGAATGGTTCTTCCACCCCACAGGGAGAACCAGAACCTAAGAACAGGTATTAGAGAGAGGGCAATAAGGAAAAGAAAGGTAGGAAGAGGGCAGGTAAGAAAGAGATTACATTTTGGTACAGTCTATGCTTTCCTAGTTCTTCAAGCATTTCTTTCATACATTTCAACATTTCTAAATTCATGCATAAAACCAAGTGAGTAGAAACTAATGCAATGAAACATTCCTATCCTACAGGCAAAAAGCAGGGGTAGGGAACCAAAAGAAGATCCCCATATTCTGAGGAAAACACAGAGCTGAGGTTAAGATAGGGATGTGAGATACAATGTGAGGTGTTACAGAAGCACCTTCTAGCAAAAACTAAACATGCAGGGCAGGAAATGACGTTTTAAGGAATGGACAGCTGAAACCACTGTATACTTTTGTGAAAGAGAAGGATGAACTTTGAGTAAATTCTCAGTCTTTACAACACTTATTGCAATCCATGTAAAGGATGAGCAAAGAGGATGATAGCATTTGCAGTTATATGACAATTTATTTACTATCTAAAGAAATGAACACACCACTGGTGTTTGTCATGCATGTGTCCACACTGTCATATGGTCAGAACTGATCTAGTGACACTGATCCAGAAGTCTTACTTCCCAAGCCACTGCAATTTGAGAGTCTAATTAATGAAATGTAATTTACTTTTAACATCATTGTGCTTTTATCCTTTTCCTGAATTCTGAACGTGCAACAAATTAAAGCTGAAATGAAGTGAACCTGAATGCAATCAGAAATTTCTTAAAATTCATGCCGCAGAAAAGTAAAAGATAAAAAGCTCTACTTCTTTTTCTTAATAAATTTAAATTATCCCTATAGAAAAGATCTGAAAATGCAATGTGAACCAATATTAATAATAATGAATTGTCTGCAGAATGCATTTCCAAAATTGAGTAAAAATATTAGCCAAAGGAATCCAAGCTACTATAAACACAAACTTAGGTGAAGAATATTGTCTAGAACAGATTTCTGCTTACTTACCGGAGAACGGGTCTGAGGCTGTGAATTCATTGTCTGAGGGGCTTGAGGGTATACCAACGTGGTTGGACCTGCATTCTGTCCAGAGGGATAAGGGGTCTGTCAAAGAATGGCAAGAACAATATTGTGTTTTGAATAAATATGGGATGGTTACACAAAGTGTTTAAAAAAAGTTTACAGAAGTGTTCATTAATGTAGTTTACAGCTCTTTTTTAAAACTTATCTTTACTACAGTATTCAGCAATTCAGAATCAGTGCAGAACTTTTTTTAGAGATTACCATAATCCTCCTGATAAGGACACATCTACAACCCAATATCTAGGTACATTTATTTGATAAAATGAGTACAAAGAGCACTCACTGTCAATTCATCAGTTTCTGAAATGGACAGCACATACCACAAACAAACATGGCTGAGAACTTGTTACTGCTGTGGTAAGCTTTTCAAAGTACCCATAAAGCAAAGATAGCCATTGAGGATGATATCCCAGAACCAAATTAGCAGTTCACTCAGTTAACTGCTATATTAGTGCTGTTCTCTTCTACTTCTTACACCTTAATCCTTTTATATGACCCCATAAAAAATCGATAAAGAACTTTAGGTAAAAGCCTGGAATAAGTAGTAATATAATATGTGCTAACTTATCATAGGTTTTCTGAAAGTAAGAACATAAGCATCTCATTATGAATCCATGTTAAATGCTACAGACTAATGTACTATGTGCTAACGATTTCACAAAAAGAAAATACTTGTAACATGTTTAAAATGAAATGCTAGCAAAACAATGGACACAGAATCACAGGACTTGAGATTCAAATCCTGAGAACTGCCCCTTACTGTTGTTAGCTGGGGCAAGTAATTTATCTTTCCCACGTATGTAAAAAGAAATAACACACCTACCTCACATGGTAGTTGCTAAGATTAAATAAAGTCAGTTACTGCATAACCACCTTTAGTTACCACAGCACCAATTTTACAAATGAGGAAATCAAGGGTCAGAAGATTTCAGTGTCTTATACAAGTTAATTAAGTAAATAGTATGTCTAGAAAGTATTCTAACTTTGCTTGAAAAAAAAATGTTTCTACAACTTTTGTCATTTGTTGACTATTTAATGGAAGTTTAACCTGGATTACCAACTTAAAGCAAATGTTTGAAAATATTAATTCTAACTTTCAAATAACCAAAACAGACAAAATTAATGAAAAAAATTACAGTTGCATATTAGATACAGAGGATACTCTGCAGTCTTTCAACATGGTAACCTTATAGCCATCTCTGTAACTGACATGAAGATTCCACATCAGGTTGATTTCCTTTTGCACTTAAGTTCTACAGTATCTGGCCACAGATTGAAAAACATGGTGGCAAGTATCTCAGACCTATCAGATAGGTGATAATTGTATCAAGTATGACAGTTATTCAGAGGTTTCTCATCAAAGATTATTTCTGGTACTGTTTCAGACACAAAGTTTATATGTATGTATCACATCCAAACTCTGGAGGTCTGGAAGTTTGACTATTTCACTTAAGAAAGAGCAGTGACTGGACTTCTTATTGACTCTGGCTGCAATCAAATTTGACAAGTATTTTATCAATTCTATGACAACACTGTATACAGGTGTAAAATATAGCATGAATTTCATTTTTTATTAAAGAAAGTCATTATCAAGTGTTAAGAAAGTCATTCTTGGTGGTGAGGCTCTTTGGTCTTAGAAAATCTTGATACTTCATCCTCAACATTTAGTTGGTGGCACATTAAAGCATAACCTTGTGGCTGTCAAGATACTAAGTTCAACATTGAGAAGTACCGCTTGTAAAATATATAGAGAGAAATGTTATCTCTTCCTACACTTTAAAAAGTTACGTGAGAACTTTGCCCTCTCATAGCTAGTGTGCTACAGAAAGGAAGAGTAGCCCATTTTTTTTCATAGAAGATGCTAAAAGTACACATTATGGCCAAATGTAAACTTATTCAATATTTTCACTAAATATCTTCAACACAGGAGCCATACAAACCAAAACACAACACACTGAAAAAGCAGTACATGAATTAGCATTCAGGCACAAGTTCTTTTGTTCAGTAACACCTTCCTCGCCACACATATAGCTGGTACTTTGTCAATATTAAGACTGTATCACTGCACTCAAAGTAATTATTAATAGAGTAAAGAATTTATTTTCCTTTAGCTTGGAATTACTATTTTAAACAGGCGAAAAATAATCAAGTATTACTTCTTATATTCAAATTGCATGTATGCCAAGAACTGATTCATACTCTTTCTACATAACTGAATTTCACTAAATGCAAAGCATAATAGCTGATGGCCGCCATACATGGATGTGAGTCCTCTTTCACACTGTATGTTATTATTAGCAACATGGGATTTTTTTTGATTATTCATTTGATTTTTATACTTGATTTATATGTGAATCCCACATTTCTTGCTTATTTCTTTTTTAATAAAATGCTGAAGTGGTAGGTAGATGCAAGATAAAGGTAGAAAACATAATTTAGTACTGTAAGAGGGCAAATGTAGATGATCAGGTCTGTGCCTGTAGACTAAGTATTAATCCAAGCTAGACAAGGGCAACAAAACATCCACAGATGCAGAAGATTTCTCTCAGAACAGGGGGTGGTGAGGTTCTAAGCCTCACCTCTGTTGATCCCCAATTTCTCACCTGATGGCCCCCCTGCGACTATGCCTGTGCAACATAGGATTTTAATAAGGGCACTGATAAAGGAATTTTGCCAATAGCTCACCCAGCTTTCTCTCAGATCATTTTTCCATTCTTTGTAGATGGTTTTAGAAATTGCTTAGGGATAATGTGATTTGTACTTGTTATTGTTGAAAGGAGAGGAACTGTGAAGGATACCTCTATGCTTTTTATCAATTCTCTGCATTAATGACATGATTAATCAAGTTTACTGATTAAGTTATTCTAGAATATACTTGCTGAATATACTATTATGCTTCATTGAAAAATATTGCAAAAGGGTGAATAAAAACACTCTACAAACATGTTCGTAACATCAAATGTATAGGAACTAGGAATAGATCAATGGAGTAGCATTTCTATAGTAGTCATAGATTTTGTTTGCACTTTCCCTTCACAGATAACTTCAAAATTATCACAAAAATTTACTTCTCCAAGGGAACTAAGGAGCATTATAATTGGCACACATAATACAGGTAGGTCACGGGGAAGGCAGTATAGCACAGAGAAGACAAGTAATGACTCTATAGCATCTTACTACACTGATGGACTGTGACTGCAGTGGGGTGTTGGGGGGGACTTGATAATATGGGTGAATTTAGCAACCACAATATTGCTCATGTGAAACCTTTGTAAGATTGTATATCGATGATACCTTAAAAAAATTTACTTCTCCAAGGACATATATATGAATATTTTATATTTAAACTGTAACCCAGTTCATTGCCCATGTTTACAATAGTTATAGACTTACATTCTAATTTTCATCATTACTTTTATGTTTCAATGAACCCTCCTGAGTCACTGATCCCTCAGTATTAACTGGGGAGATAAGAACATAACAGTAACAATAAAAACTAGCAAATGGTATTAACTGACAAACTGTTAACAGAATGCCAGTGAAGACAAGCCAATCAACACATTCCTTGTGATGCACACATAACCTTTAACTCCATAATTATTATTTAAACAATTTGGACAATTAAAGATAGAAATCTGAGGGTGAATTCCATTATAAGATAAAACACATTAACACAACACCTTAGGTGCAGATGTGATGGTTTTCAAAACATGAGTATGTGAAAAAAATTAACAAGGACTTTCAATTTTTACAATACAATGCAATGGACTTAAGCCAACAAAAATAATTATAACAGAAAACATTTATGCAGCTCTTACTATGTTTCAGGCACTATTTTGAGCACTTCACATATAACTCACAGATGCAAGATTATTTCTCCTGTTTTGAGACTCTTCTTCACCTTAAATACTGTCATAAAGACTAGATTAAATATTGTGTAGGTGTACATGCACACACACAAACCTCATTGAAAAATTAAGTTGCCACAACCTTTCAAAGAGCTATTAGGTAATAGTTACCAAATCCTAAATAAGCTTATCCCTTTGACTCCACAATTCCATTTCAAGCAATTCATCCCTACAGATAATGTTCATAATGTCAAAATCAATAAATAAATAAAACATTCTAAATTTCCATTTATTTATAGGTGTGAGGTGAATGGTTCCTATATCAAGTCAATGAGAGAACATGTGTAATCTTTAAAAAGAATTAAATAATTTCACACACACTGTCATGAAAAGATACCTCTAACACTAAGTGACAAAAGCAAATTACAGAACTGTTAAGTATAAAAGCACCCTGTTAATGTAGTTTTTTTAAATATGTGAATACAGACAGTATGCTCACAAACATATAAAGATAAGATCTCTTAGGAAGGTAGGTAGCAAACAATGTTGGCTACTTCAGAGGAATGGGAATTGGAAGAGGCATATAGGATACAACTTGCAGGTTTTATTTATACACTTCGGTATTACGTGCTTTTCTCTTTTCAAGGATCAAAAAGAGTACTTTTATAATAAAAACATAATAAAGATAACCTCTTTTAGATTTCCTTTCATATGATAGTAAAAAGCAAAACAAACCAGAAAAATCCAGCTGGAGGTTTGTACTTTACAAAGTTCTAAATATTTTTGGAACACAAATGAAATGTCACCTCATAAATCACAATGAAAATTAAGTCAGTAACAGTTATTGAAATCTAACATAAAGAAGAATACTATGCTGTGGGCTATGTGCGTAAATTAGGTGAGGATATATGGTTGCTCGTTTTTTTAACTTTCAAGAAGTTTACAATTTAATCAATAGATAGATAGGATATAAAATGCATGCTTAGCCATAAAGTATAATCTTTTGCAGTCATTAAAAAAGACAGAGGAAGATTTAATAATATGGAATGAATGCTATGGAGAGAGACTATTGCAATAAGCACAGATATATACAAAATGTACTGGTAGCATTTCAAAGCAGTAGGAAAATACCGGAATTACTTAATAAATTATGTTGGGATGACTTGATAATCATTTATGGGAAAAGATGGATGATATGCTCTCAACTCATGGTACCAAAAAAATTCCTGATCAATTAAAACTGTTGGAATGTAAAATATGAAACTGTTAAGGTGCTAGAGGCAAATCTATTTCTATCATCTTAGAGCTGGGAATACCTTTTCATATCCGAATAAAATGACTACCAACAGATATACCAATAATTTTTAAAAATAGACCATTACTATAAATTTATTAAAGTTCTTAATTTTGCTTTAAATTTTTTCTTTATATGTGTGTACATATATGTGTTCCTTCATTCTTATTACTAGCTATTATAGGATATAATAGTGAGAAACTCTTCTATCAGACAAATAAATGTTTGACAGTTAAATCTAGCTAGAGAAACAATAGTATCTTAAAGTCTAGATCAGTACTTTGAACAGGCTGGCATCCACAATGCTTCTAAGCACCTTCAACTTCTTGAAAATTGTCTTTCTGAACACTCCATGAGTGTAAATAGGAAGTCCTGCAATGACCATAAATGATCTGTATCTGCACTAATATAGTAGCCATTAGTTGTGTGGAACTACTGAATACTTGAAATGTAACTAATTTAACTGAAAAAATGATTTAAAAATTTTTTAAATTTATTAAAACATTTTATTGTGGTAGTAAACACCATCTTAACCATTTTTAAATGTACAGTAGTGTTATGCACATTGTGAAAAAGATTTCTAGAACTTATTCATCTTGCAAAACTGAAACTCTAAAGCCACAGATTTAATTTAAATTTTATTTGTACATATTTCATCACTTGGAATTTAAATTGATATAGTCAGATATGTCTAGTTACCACACTGCATGGCACAGGTGTAGATGGCTGTAAATTCCAAAATTTTACTCTTCTTATGTCTACTTATTTTATATCACAGCAAACATCTATAACTCTACTTTTAAAGAATTAAAATATCCACCAAACATTAGTATACTATAAACACTGAAGAAAGAAACACAGAGGCTTATCATTGAACTTGATATGCAGTCTTAAGCATATTAACTGCTTTCCTCAGCTAAACACAGACTGATAATTCATGTCACTGATTCTCAAAGTGTGGATCACAGAGCCCTGGGCATCTCTGAGAAATTATTAAAGAGCCTGTGAAGCAAAATATTTTTGTAATATCAATACTAAGATATTATTTGCCTCTGTTGACATTTGCACTAATAACAGTTTTATGGTGGGTAAAACTACTGGTATATTAGTAAAAATCAAGGCAATGGTATTCTTTGTATTCTTTACTCCCACACTCTTTCCATACACTCACTTTTTTTATCTTTTTTTTTTAAATTAAGGTATCATTGATATACAATCTTATGAAGGCTTCACACAAGCAACATTGTGGTTACTACATTCACCCATATTGTCAAGTTCCCCCAACACCCCGTTGCAGTCACTGGCCAGCAACGTAGTTAAGATGCTATAGAGTCACTACTTGTCTTCTCTGTTCCATGCACTCACTTAAAAAGAGGAAAAAAAAAAAACAGTACTTAAGAATATCATTTATGTGACAGTAAAATTTATGAATTTTTATTTTGATATAATTATTGATTCACACGGAATTTTAAAAATAGTAAGTTACCATATGCTCTTCATCTATTTTCCCCTTATGATAATATCTTATATAACTACAGTACAATATCAAACCTAGAAAAATAACATTGATACAATCCATCAAACCTTATGCAGATTTCACCAGTTTTATGCACACATACATTTTGTATTTAGTTCTAGGCAATTTTATCACACATATAGATTTGTGTTACCAACACTAAAGTCACAATACATAAAAGGTTCTTCACAAAGATCCCTTATACTCCCCTTCAGCAGCCACAGGCACCTTCTTTGCTTCCTTCTTCCTCCCAACAGCTTCTATTCATCTAACCCCGGGCAACCACTACTCTAGTCTCCATCTCTATAATTTGGCTATATAAAGAATGTTACAAAAACCATACAGTAAGGAAGCCTCGGCACATCTTTTCAATATATGGCATGACCAAATGAAAGAAGATAAATAAAGCGCTTCCACAGCACGCTGGGAGAAGATCGTTGCATGAGAGAAAGCCCTTTTTGACTGTTACAAGTTGAACTAGGTGCATTTTTCATGCAGCCCCATTTTACTTGAAAAAATAAATAACAAACTCTAATGCAGACGTCAGTACACAGCACACATTTTATTAAAAATGAACAAAGTGAGCCTGTCACTTCAAGGAAAACTGAAAGTATTCTTACTATGATAAAATTCAACTTTCCAAATGAAAAACCAAACTTTTGGAAAATGTGTTATCTGTCACGATGAGCTTGCCACCTTCCCAATATGTAGACTTTTCTAATGAGAATGTGATTTTTTTTTTTTTAGGAGAGCAAAGTACAGGCTTTTATTTATAAATAAAGTGAGAGAATAGAGCTCCTCCTGGCTCATGCCAGGAGGGCACAAGAGAGCCCCGAGAATGTGATTTTTTTATATAATAAAAAGAATGTGGAAGATCTGCACAACTCAAAGATGCAATATTTTTCAAATGGCCAGTGTATGGTGTTACAGAATCATACACAGTAAATAATTAATTCAAGTGCAATATTTTAATGTAACTGAGTATCAAAAGTTCACTAAATATGGATTCAGATTTCACATTGTGACTAACATTTAAGAGACTGTCACTTACTGAGTATGGTGCACTACTAAAGAATAGCCAGTATCTGAAAGGCTTATATAAAACACACCTCTCTTTCCTAATATACGTCAAGTGGAATGACATATTGCAACAGATTGAGTGAAGAAGCAAATGTGAGATCCCAGCTGACGTCTGTCAAGCCAGATGTGAAGGAAACGCGCACAAGCATGGACGGGACAACTCTTTTCATCAATTTTTTTGTTTTGGAAAAAATTTTCTCATAAAAAAATGTATTATTAATGTTTATAAAAAATTAGGCTTATTCTTATTTTAAAATTTCTCACCTTTAATTCCTAATATAGTAAATATTAATACAGACACACACACAAAATACTGAGAACCCCAGAGTTTTTATTTAAGAGTATAAAGAGGTCCTGAATCAAAAAGTTTAAGAATAGTGACCTAGATTAATACTAGAGCTGAAAGTGATCCTCCTTTACCTCTTGTTATTAAAATACAAAACTTTTGTTTCCTTATCCTTAAGTTTCTCTTCAAAAAAACACCTTCCATTCCTGACGACTAAGGCACAGTTTGTTTCCAATCTCCCGAATTTCCACAAATACTGTGTTTTACTATGAACCTAAAATAGTTTTCCACCCACACCACTTCCAGGTACCTTCAATCTTGTGAAAACCATCTTCCTGAGCTCTACATAACCGCATTCAAAAGGACAGGTGTTTTAGCCTGCCCTCGCCCCAATCTCTCGCTGGCATGGCACAGTGTGGAGGAAGCTACACAATTCTCATTTTGCGCCTTGGGACAGAAGGAAAATAGTGAAATTTGCTTACAACATTCTGACTTGTCTGTGGGCTGCCTGAGGGACTGACTTCTTTCTCACCTGACTCTGAGCCACTGGTGGGAACAGTGGCATACTTTGGATACCAGGCTGGAGTCCATGGAAAGCAGTGGTACCTGCTGAGCTACATGAGAACTGCTGGGAAACTTCAGGCCTGGTGGAACCTGGGACAAGAAATTATAGGCAGAGGAATATGATAGAACACTTAAGACCTTGAGATGAAGCAAGGATAAGACTTTTAGGGAAATTACAATCTTTAAAAAAAGCCATGTTTAGAGTAGAATTGGTGGGTGAGGTGGGGGCAAGGTAGACAGACCACACACACAGGCCCAGAGAAGAAGTATGCACAGAAAATGCGTGAGAAGAACTTAAGCATCACATGGGCTGATGACTGATGGTCCTCCCCTACAAGGAGCTACTCTGCAAATACTGGGAGGCATGGCATTTTTCAAATGCTCAATTATCAACGGAAGATTACAAGACATACAAATAAATGGAAACATGGTCTATTAAAAGGAACTAAATAGATCTCTAGAAATTGGCCTTAAACAGAGACTTTGCAGTTACTTCACAAAAACTTTAAAACAACTGTCTTGAATATGCTTATAAAGGAAAACAAAGAGACCTAAAGGAAATCAGGAAAACAATAAATAACCAAAATGAGAATACAAAAAAACATAGAAATTATAAAAAATAAATTCTGGAGTAGAGAAATACAGTAACTGAATTTTTAAAATTCAACAACAGACTCAAACAGCCAGCAAAATCAGTGACCTTAAATAGAGGACCTTTAAAATTATCAAGTCTGAGAAGCAAAACACAATTAAAAAAAAAAGAAGAAGAAGAAAAGTGAACAGAACCTAAAGAACATAAGGAACCCCATGGGCAAATTTAATAAAAGCCTGTATTATTATAATTTTGGCTCATAACTCTACTTTTTATTATTAATTTATACAATTTAAAAGACAAAAGCATAAAAACAATGGTAAATATATGTGAATGGATACACAATATATAAATATGTAATTTGTGACAATAACATTAAGTGGGAGGAGGCAGAGGAGTGAAGGAATAGAGTATTTGTAAGCAACTGAAGTTAAGTTGTTTGGTGTAAAATGACTGTTATTACAACTTTAGAATGTTACACATAATCCTCATGGTAATCACAATGAAAATATCTATAGAATATACACAAGGAAAATGAGAAGGGGATCAAAACATGCCACTATAACAACTCAACTACACAGGAGGAAGACAGGGAGAAAATAATTTAAATTTAAAAAAAAGCTATAAGTAACAGAAAATAACAAAATGGCAACAATAAGTTCTTTCTTATAAGTAATTACTAGTGCATTAAACTTGAATCAAATAACAGATAGAAAAAAAATGACAGACTGGCAGAATGGATTTAAAAAACAGGATCCAATGATAGACTGTCTATAAAAAATTCACTTTAGACCTAAGATAACACATAGGGTAAAAGTGAAAGGAGAAAAAAGATACTCCATACAAAAGAGAGTAGGAATGGCTAAACTAGCATCAGACAAAAGACACTTAAAGTCAAAAACTGCTACGAGACAAAGAAGGACACTATATAATGAGAAAGTATCACTTCTTCACTTTACCAAGAAGATATAACACTTAAAAACATATGTGCAACCAACAATCAGAGCTTCTAAATTTCTGAAGCAGCCACTGACAGAATGAAAGGGAAAATTAGTTCTACAGTAACAGGAGACTTCAGTACCCCATTTTCAATAATGCATAGAACAGCCAGACAGAAGATCAATAAGGAAATAGAGCTATTGACCAATTAAATATAAATAACATATAAAATACACCATCCAACAAAAGAATACTTACTCTTCTAAAGGGCACATGGAACATTCTCCAGGACAGACCAAAAGTTTGGTCACAAAACAAGTTTCAATTAACTTTAAAAACTATCTTTTTTTATCACAATGGAATGAAACTAGAAATCAATAGTAGATGAGAAATAAACAGAGATGTGAAAATTAAATAAACATCACACTCTTAAACAACCAGTGGACCAAAGGAGAAATTAGAAGATATCTTGAGACAAATGAGAATGAAAAGACAGAATACTAAAACAGGATGCAATAAAAAGAAGAAATTTATTGCTGTAACCGCTTACATTAAAAAGGAAGAAAGATCTCAAATCAACTTAACTTTAGAGAGAACAAACTAAACCAAAAGACACAAAAGAAATGAAATAATAAAGATTAGAGCAGATAAAAAAATAGAAAAACAGAAAGTTAATGAAACCAAGACCAATAAAATTGACAAAACTTTAGCTAGACTAAGAAAAAAAAAAAGACCACTCAACTAAAAATCAGAAATGAAAAAGTGGCCATTACAACCTATTTTACAGAAATAAAAAGGATTTTAAAGAGACTACTATACAAATGTACACCAAAAATTGGATAACATAGATGAAATGGACAATTTCCTATGAAGGCTGAACCATGAAAAAATAGAAAAAGTGAACATACCTATAACTAGAAAGAAAATTGAGTTGGTAATCAAGAACCTTCCAACAAAGACAAGCCAGGAGGACCAGGTAGCTTCACTGGTGAATTCTATGAAAAATTTAAAGAATTAAATGTTTCCAAATGTTTCCCCAAATTCTTCCAAAAAATTGAAGAGGGAACACTTTCAAATTCATACTGTAAGGCCAGTATTGTCCTGATGCTAAAGCCAGACAAAAATACTACAAGAATAGAAAACTATAGACCAATATCCCTGATAAATACTGATGCAAAAATCCTCAACAAAAAACTAGCCAACAGAATTCAACAGCATATTAAAAGGATTATACACCATGATCAAGTGGGATTTATTCCTGGAATGCAAGGGTGGTTCAACATACAAAAAACAATCAATGTAATATACCACACTAACAGAATGAAGGAGAGCAGGGTGAGGTTGGGGAAACCACATGATCATTTCAACTCATGCAGAAAAAACATGTGACAAACTTCAACACCCTTTCATGATAAAAACACTTAACAAACTAGGAATAGAAGGAAACTACCTCAACATAATAAATTAGGCCATATATAAAAAGTCTACATCTAACATATTCAATGGTGAAAGACTTGGAAGCTTTTCCTCTAAGATCAGGAATAAGACAAAGATGCCTGCTTTCACCACAACTATTCAAACATAGTCCTGGAAGTTCTACCCAGAGCAATTAGACAAGAAAAAGAAATAAAAGGCATCCAAATTAGAAAGGAGTAAGGAAAACTATCACTGTTCACAGACAACATGATGTATGTAGAAAGCCCTGAAGATTCCACAAAAAACTGTTAGAAATAATAAACAAATTCATCTAAATTGCAGAGTAGATAATACACTAAAATAAGTTGTTTCTACACACTAACAATAAACAATCTGAAAAGGAAATTAAGATAATTCTATTCACAAAAAATTAAAAAGAATAACATACTCAGAAATAAATGTAACCATGGAGGTTAAAGATTTATATACTGAAAACTATAAAACAATAATGGATAAAACTAAAGAAAATAAACTTAATGGAGAAATTCAGTCATGGATTAGAAGATTTAATATTG